>NW_010972698.1:5120455-5210472 GCF_000737465.1 Haliaeetus leucocephalus | reverse complement strand
AAAAAAAAAAAACCAAAAAAAAAAAACCACACACACACACACAAAACACACACCCCTATTCTTTTTATTTGAAAAAGATATATTCTGTGGTAACAAGGACAGCTCTTCTCTGTTACATGCAGTTAGAACTTGCAGGATCATTGTGGTCCATCACACATGACCTTTTCAGCTCTGTGAGTTTTTGGCGTTCAGGCACACCGAGACTGGCAGAAGAAGATGCAGGGAGAGCCCAGCTAACCTCAAGACAGTTGGTGTCTTAGGAAAGACTTCTGCTGACATCTCTGGAAAAGCCAAAACCAGGAGACAGCCCCATACAGGAAAGCAATCCGCTGGCAATCCTTCCCATTTGAGGGGCACTGACAATCAGCAAGGAGGGTCTGATGAAGCTGTTCAGCTCAGGGCTAGGAAACCAGACGGAAAAAAAGCCTGTTGCGGGGGGGCAGTTAGGGCTGCAGCTGATTATTAGCAGCACAGACCCCAAACAGCCAAGGAGCTCCCACTTGTTATGAAATCTGTTGGCCTCATACACATAGCACCAAGAAGAAACACTGGATGCCCAGCTTTCCAAAGCAGACAAGACTTCAGGCTTCCAGAGTTACACTTGAAATTACAACACGAGAGCAGTGATATGGAGTTAGGTCAAATATTCATCCTTCCTGTGTCCTAACATTGGCCATAAGCAGAGGCCACAGGGAAGTTAGAACAGGATAAAACAAATGGATAAGGCCTCCCCCAGTTCTCCTTCAGCCTTTCAGATCCTGACCCAAGCATTTAGTAACACCCACTGGTTTTTCTGTCTTCACAAGTGGACACGACTTTCTGGTCCAGACCTGAGGGGTTGGTAAGAGCTTGGTCATACCTAATGGCTACCACCAACGGGAGCTTCATGTACTCTTATCCAAGAGCAAATCTCTTTAGAAATAGAGGGGACTCAGAGCTGGGAATCCTCACTGTGCCTTGCCAGGGACAGACAGAAGTAAAAAGAAACTTCCCCTCAGTTTTACTTGCTCAAATGCAGAATTGCTTATCTGAGGAGGTACAGGACATCTCTTTCCAGGTCACCCAACTCTTCTATACATTGCAGATAAGCCCTGTGCCATCAGGAAGGGACAGGGAAAGCAAACACCATCTGCAAAGCTCTGCAAGGAGCCGCCGATGGTGACAGACTGTGTCCCTGCACTTCAACGCAGCACCCTCCTCACAGCCAGGCTCTGAGCAGAGCACTCAGTGATTAAAGACTGTGCTGCTGACTATCGTCAGTTATAACTGCTATACCAAGAAGAGACCTCACTGAATGCCTCACTCATTATTTTTTTTTCCTGTTGAGTCATTTCAGCAGTTTACAAGGTACAATCCAGGGGAGAAGGCAGTTAAACTATAAAGCTAATTTGGCTGAGAACACCAGACACTTGCTTTATCCTCACAGAAGGCAGCAAATACTTGCTTTGTTCAGTTTAATTGATAGTAGGTTCTACACACTGCAGATATAAATTACTTTCACAGACTTGGCTTGGTAGCTAGAACAAAAGAGACATCCGAAAGTAGAAAGCTATGTAATTTGTGAAACAGCATTGCATCCTGTATTTATAATTTGTGTGTTATGGCCATACATCAATGAGAAGAGTTCATCAATCAGCAGCCTTAGATCCAAGTTTCTGCAACTTTTTTTTCTTTTTTTTTTTTTTTTTTTTTTTTTTTTTTTTTTTTTTTTTTTTAGTATTTACTTACGTTCACAATGGTCTCATAACAATATCATTCCTTAGGATAAAGTGTTAGGGTTTAGGAAGAAGGCCTGAAATCATTTTTGTATTTGTTTGCCTAACCTATACAATTGGCCTCTGCTGGTAACAACTGCCATCATCAGAGATTTTGCTGACCTGTACCACTGCAAATATAGCAGGAGAGAACTCCACTCCTGCACAGTTTTCACTTTTCCAATAGATTAAACTTGAAAGGCTATCCATGTACCATGCAGAGTGTTTCACCTGCATCAGCCTACCACTGCTTGATCCGGAAAACTTCACATCCTAACCATAAACCTCCCACCTACAGTAGAACAAGATGTAAAGGAAATGAGTCAAGAACTTCTCAGACTTAAGAACTTAAAGAGGAATTCACACATAGAGAAGAAACCTAGAAAACTGCAGCCTAGCTTGCAGAAACATCACTAAATTCAGTATGACAAAACACTTGGGTAAGAGGGGAAAATAAAACCCTATGCATCTCCATCCTTTCTCATAAAACGTGAAACTGCCTTCTTACTTTCTAATTGTTATGTAGCTACAAAATAGTAGTCATGGCATGGGTACAGTATTACTAAATACAAGAAAAAGCTACAATGACCAGTTTAGTCATCACCCCAGAAAAACAAACAGGCTTATAACTGAAGCAGAGGAAATTCAGATTATAGACTACAGAGTAAAAAAAGGCACACTGAATGTTGTGCCAAATTAACAAAAAATAAAACCAAAAAAGAAGCTTTGTAAATGCTCAGAGCACAAGGCGATTACTGCAAGGACTGATCCAAAAACTGTGTCACCCAGTCCATCGTGAGGCAGGGAGAGACCAGATGGACCAACAGAAGATGTTCAATCAGATGGGTCCCAAACAATTACATAGTCCATGGTTTAAAACATACCAGAAGTGATAGAGATCATCTTGCTTCTGTTCCCATCTGTCCCTGGCTCACTCAAAGAAGCTTCAGAACCTCTTTCCAAAGGGAAGTACTGCTGTTCCCAGGCATACAGAAAGCATCAGGTAATAAATCCTGCAAGCTTTGAGCTCACTTCCACAGAGTACTTTGAAATACATCAGAATTCTTGAAATAGAAACTTCACAGGTACAACACCAAAAACTTGAAGTTATAACAGCATTACAGCCAAAACCAGTTGTGGCTGGAATCCACACACTCAAGGTAAGCGTGCCTCTTACGAGATACTCTTAAGAGACAATGAGTTGCTAGAATTGGCTGTTGGCAAACATTTCTTTTCCAAACAAAATCACTGCTACACCGATTCTCTTATAGCTTTTAGTGGCCATATTGTGCTCCACTCCCATCTTCCACTGCATATCAGACATAGCCACCAGCACACTTGCTACTAACCCAGCTGACCTGGACTACCTACACTACTAACAGTCCGAAACTAACACCTGTAAACACATCAGGGCTCTAACACATACACAGCATGGCTTGTTTCTTACTGCAGACCACATAACCTCTTTCTCAGCTTCTCCTCAGCATGCAACCTCCCTTCCACATACTTTAGCTGTTGACATTCAGTACACAACATAAAATGTTACAGTCCTCTGCACTAAAGAGCGAGTTGCTGGAAGGGAGATGCAAAAGGAAAGAGATCAGAAAAGCAGCATCAGGATCATCATCCCATAAAGCTGTCTGCATTAACTCAAGCTGCGTTAGATAGAGAGCAATCAGCTTTATCCAAATGGACTGCACATGGACAGGGTGTGTAAGAGAATGGTTGCCCATAGGGAAACAGCTACCTTTTCTCTTATGTCCCCGAAGTCCCAGACCACTAGGGATGCAGCCTGTAATCAATTCCCATGCAAGTGGGATATTTGTTCGAGGAGAGTGTTGGTATCATGAACAAGAAATCTGTTTTGCTATTTTGAGGGAGGCTATCATCTTTAAAGACAGGCCTTGTTCATCGTACAGACATCCAACAATACACCCAGTAAGGGTTTCTCCTTGATTTTTAAAGGACTTGTGTTTCTTTTTCCCCCCCCCATCTCCTGCATTCTGAATTCCCTTCTCTGCAGCAGTTACTGTGACCAGGCTATTTGCAACGCTACATGATCCGTTCCTCCAGCTTTGCTGTCCTACTTCCTCGCAGGCTGAGCTCCCCGACCCGCCACTGAGCCTTCCACGATGATCAGCTTCATTGGAGTTCCCTCCGCCTCGCTGTCTAATGAGCTTAGAAAAATTCTGAACATCTTGTCATGGTTTCACTTTAACAGATTATTTTTCCTTCACTGAGATGGGCAGGAGGCAGTAGCTCCAGAGCTGCCCTTCAGATGCCAAGGCTGAGCTGCAGACCTCAAAAGCAAGGTTGAGGTGCTTCCCCCTCCCCTTCCACTTTTACTGTTCCCTTTGACATTTTGGAGTTCAGAGGGCTCCATACTCGGGCAAAAGAAATAATTTCACACTTGGCCAGCTGAAGGTTCCTAAAGAGAACAACAAATTAACAGTAATGGATTACAAGAAGTAAAGTGGGTTTTGCTCATCTGCAGCCACGCTCTGCCCCCAAGGGACAATTTTTATAAATACAATGTTGTTGTTATTCGAATGTTTCCCCTCAAATCTAGACTCTCATCTCTTTATCAGTGGCAGGTACTGTTGTCAAAGTAAATGTAAATGAACCATCACGATAATCCATGGAGCAAAGAGCAGACTAGAAGGCTCAAATCATCCAGCTATTTGAATTTCTGTTGTAATGGCTTGCACTGCAGCTCCTAAGCAGACCTTATGTAATCTGTAAGTTTCCTATTAATCTTCAAAAAATTCTAATTTTACACAGTAATAGTGTAAAGTCAGTTAAACACAAGAATGATTTTATAGGTTTCCAGAGAGCTGATGTCATTTTGGAACAGTGTACTCCATTTATGCATTATGTCTGGAAAAAAAAAAAAAAAAAAAAAAAAGTCCAATCCAAACCAACAAAAAACAGAAGGAGTGTTTTATGAGTTCATAAATCTAAGGCTACGGATATGCAGGGACCAAAATTTGAATCTTTAAGCACCATAATTTATGGACGCAAAAAGATTCATTTTAACTTTACAGTATTTAGAATATGAGCAAAATATGCTGCAGCAGAAGTAAATATATGATGCACTGAAATAGCACTAACTAAGAATATTTTATTATTGTTGCTCCATTGCACAAGTTCAAAGGCAGTGATCTAAGCATGTAACAGTGCACATCAATAAGAGAAGCTGGGAGAACAGACACATAGCACATGTGCAGTGCCTAACATATGCTCTGGTTTGGCTGATCATTACATAAGTGTTTTTTTCTCCCCCCTTTTCTTCTCCATCAAGAAGGATCAGAAAGAACAAATGCACAAGAAAGGGTCCTGATTTGCAGCTCGTGAAATGCAGTGTTATATTCTTCATAACTGTACATTCCTCTGCTGCCTATCAACACAGGTGCTGCTCAAATGCATAATGGCAGAAGTTTAATCAGCATTCATCCACAGCCAGGAAGCATATAAGCAGAGCAGCAAAGCTAATGTGCTTTAAAAAAAAAAATATTAAAAAGGTACAACCTAGACACAATTTTTTTTTAACCCAAATTTTATCCCTGCTGCCCAGCTACATCTGTCTGTTCTGCAGCAAAGCATCTTTGTGCGCCAGCTATGTCAGCCATGCTTCAGTGGGGCAAAAAAAGTACCTTCTGTTTAAAAAAAGAGGACATAGGAGTAATCTTAACAGGCAAAATTTAACACTACATTGCCCACCAGCTTCTGGGATGACATGTATGATTACGCACTTGGAAATCTGGTGAATTAGAGGTATTAGAATCAGGTGTTAGAGGCACTTGAGACATGGCCACATCACACACGTCCCCCCACACACCCATACGCACCAAGAAAAGGCACCACCAGTGGTTTGGTGTCAGTTTAGAGGAGATTCACACTACGGCCAGAACACAGAGCCGCTTCCTGGCACAAATATTGCAGATCCATGGTTAAACTGAGCAAAAGCACACACCTAACATGAAGATGTAACAGTCACAGAAAGTTCTCGGTGCATCAGGCGGATGCTTAGGTGCTCTGCTGAGTGCAGTTTAAACCCTAAGCCAGTTTCAAATGTGAAGACACTGAGAACACAGAAGACATGGTCAAAGCCTCACCAGGCACCAGAGCACCAATCAACACTGTACAGCCCTCGCCTTTGCCCCAAGCCCATCTTACTCTTTACAAATGCTGATACTTCCTCATCAGCTTACTTTGAGGATAGATCAAAAATAAATAATGTGTAATCACAGAATCCATCGATCAGAACCCATCCTTATTCAGCACTGCACTGCTCAGACTCAGCAACACGCTCTACCCAGGCATAGCTACAGGTCTTCTGGGTCTGAACCGAGCTCCACCAAAACACATGGAAACATTCTTCCTATGGATCAACAAGCTGAAGCACAAGGTGTTCTCGCAAGCAGGTGTTATATCCATTTTGTGAATAAGCAAAGCGAGACACAGATGAGTTCACGCTCATCTCTCACCTCCATGGTATCTCAAGAAGCACTTTCAGCCTTGACTCCCAGCTGCTTGCTCTGGCCTTCCAGTGCAATAAAGTACAAGCGCAAAGTCATTTTCAAGTAAAGCAAAACACAGGGTAGACACATGGCAGTCCTTAGCTGGGACCAATTAGCAAAGGCCCAGTAGCTCTGTAATGATCGGGGTTGTGCCGCAACTGGTAATCCTCCCTTTAAACAGAACGTCATAGATATGATCTGGATAATTTCAGCTGTTTCCTTCCTATTTCCCATCCTTTCATCTTTCTCCCACACAGACACCCACATTGCTGCTATTTTTGCTCAGTTTTAAGGGGTCATTCACATTTTCCTTACTATCACTTTCCTTGCAATACCTAATTAACAATACTTAGACAGTAATAGCAGCTTTTATAGAAGAAAGCTTTCCATCAGTAGATCACCAAGCTTCGAACAGCAGTCTGCATCACCCCCTGTTTAGAGATGACGAAACAGATCCAGGAGAATTAAAGTGACTCACGCACCATCCAGCAAACTAATAGCGAGACTAGATATAAAAACCTGGTATTCCCAGTGCCCCATGTACTGTTTTCTCAGGCTGCTCTCCCAGTAAAGTTCTTGCTTTCTGTTCTCACAAATTAGTCTATCATCAGGATGCAATAAAGACCTTTCTCTACAATTCAAACCTGTTCCAGTCACTGCTGTTGTATGCTCTGGCCCAGGCCTCCACTAAGTTTGAAAAAGCAATTCCTACAAAAAGTTTAAGAGCTAGTTTAGGACTGAAAACAAAGATGTAATATGGAGCAAATGCTAAAATAAACTACAGCTAGGATCTTAAGAGAAAACGCACACACAAAAAAATAAGCTTAAGGTGAAAGAAAATGTACTTATATATTACAAATACCAATATATACAGTTATAAATGTGATATATTTTAGCATCTGCCCAGTGAAGTGGGGCGTCAAACATTAACAACTGCCTTTACTATTTCAAGCGCAATCTTGCTTTCAGGAGCAACATGTTACAGAAATTTTGTGCAGCACATTCAAAACTACTGTAGTTAAAATAAATTACATGTTTGGATTCAATTATCAGACCCTGATGAGTCATAGCCTTCATTTGGCATTTATTTAGGAAAAAAAATCTTGGAAGCCTCTAGCGCCACAAAGAAAATTCAAAGGGAGGGTGAATTCAAGCATTTGAAAAAAATGAGAGGTTCATTAATCAGCAGGTTTAACCTCCCAACGGCAGGAAAAAAATTTATTGCTTGTCTCAGGCATCCTTCAATCTGACCTGCAAAGCAAGCAAATTTAAAGTAACATCCAGTACCTTACTGAGGCTCACAGGCTGTGAGCCAAAACAGTCTCCATTATTTGCATTTCCCACACACATATAGACAAGTGTCTTAACCACATCAAGGTCATTCAATACCAAGACCATTAAATTAAGTTTTCCTCTAAAATGAGGCCTCATTATCAAGACTAATTAAAGGATGACAAAGCCTTCTGAACACTTCCAATTCTCTGCAAAGGCTTATTCATGACTAGAGCATTCTTTAGAAATGAAGTTGATTAAAATTATTAAAAGCTATTTTAGTCTCTGTGTTAAAGGTCTCCTCACTATCAACACTAGAATCATACAAAACTGCTACAACGTGTGATTTTTTTTTTTCCTTCTATTTGCACTTTCACCACATGCTCTTCTGGACTCACAAGCTCCCTGTTTTTGGCAATTATCCATCAATGTCTGGAAATCACAGTATATGGGGAAAAAAGGCATGATCCAATGCTCCACTTTCCCACAGGAATATTGGTTCCACAGGGCAGACTGTACCACTTACAGGAGCTTATTCCTGCCATTAGCATTTTAGATTTCTGGTTCAGATATGATGTCAAAAACTTGAGTGGTTCTCAGTGCTAAAACAGAAACAAGCGCATTTCTTAGTGGCTCATACGGTTAGTATTACCTAGAGAGCACCAGACACAAAAGCAATGCTTTGTGAACTCATCCAGGATCTGGATCTCCATTCCAAAGTGCCCGATAAAGTTAGCAGAGGAGCACAGATAATGGAAGAATATAAAAAGGCTTGTACTCCTCTCCAGAGAGACCTCTGCAGGTCTTAGACCTCAGGAAGAAGTTCCCGATATCCTATCTGCTGTCTCTATGTGGAATAGAAACTGTTCCCCTTCCTCCTCTTATCCATGGCTTTAGGTAAAGAAATGTCTCCCATGAGCTTCCCCTTCTCCTCTGACTCTCCCTTCCACCCTTTACACACAATGCAGAGATTTGCATCGTGTGTTTGAAATGAGATTGAGACCCTTAGACTGTAAAATCGTTTTCAAGATGCAAAGGGCTAAGAAACTGTGATACTTAGGTAAGCACTCAAAGTCTTATGAGTTTCTTCTTTTTCAGAGCAAGAATGGATTATGTTGAGTGAGAAGCTGCTTCTGGTGCCATTGCAATTAACAAAGAACCTACAAAATCCCATTTGCCTGAACACGGCAAACAAGAATAGCCAGGAACCTCCTAGCTCAGTCATCTCGCTCAGTCTTTGCCACAAGCCCCACGCCCCGGAGAAGTTCTACCTCTACCTCCTCCCAGGGCTATGTTCACCACTCTGACCTTCCTCATCATTAGCTTTACCCACACAGGCAGAACTCAATCCCCAGACTGCTGCCATCAGTCCTCTCAGTCTAATTTAATTAGCCTTGCTATATGTGTCCCCAGGCCTAAAACAGCACCTTCCTACCATTTCCACCATCACATGTAGGGTGAAATGGCCTCATCCATTCAGGCTGAAGCAGGAAGGGCTATCACGTCCATTTGCTTTAACCAGGTCTTTGAGAAGTGGCTACCATTAATGCCTTCTTCCCACAGACCAGGTGTTATTGCCAGCAGGACTATTGCTTATTGCTTCTCAGCAGGAAACACAGGTGAAACATCCACGTAGCTCACAAGAGCATTTCCAGGCTATGCGCATAGGGAAGCTGAAAGCAGCTGAAAAAATCTTGCAAGACAACCAATAATAAAAGATTTCATGCTGCATTTCTCAGACCCATGCCGAGCGGATGGATGTGGTCTGTTTTCCATAATTAGATGCTCCCATTGCCTGATAAAGAACCCAGGGATAAATCAATTTAATACTTGGAAATTACAGTTTTCACAAGAAATTGCATCAACAGAGTAATAGCAATGGGGTTCTTAAGTACTGAACCTGCCAGCAAGCAGGGAAAATGCTGGAGAAAGGAAGCTAATCCAGAGCAGCAGGCACAGGGATATTAAAGAACAGCATGCCCAGACCTTTGTAAGGCACACAGACTGTGGTGACTCTTTAGAAAAAGGTGCAAAGCTTCTAAAAAGAGATTTTCTTTTTTTCACTTGTTCTCCTTGAAGGGAGGTGGTCCCAAGAATGAAAAGAGACTTCTTATGGTTCTGAAGAATGTAGGAAAAACCTATGTAACTCCGGACCACCTTCTAGCATGTGGAAATTAAATTAGTAAGTTTGCCACCCAGAATACTTTTCATACAATGCACATCGCTGGAACAAATTCCTTTACTTCATCTTTTTCTTTTCTTCTGCTCTGCTGGGTCTCTCCCAAACTCACATAAACCTTTCTGCCTGTCCCTAGGCTTTAATTCTTTTGATGAACTTCTATCTTTTTGCCTAATGCTGACCTGTCTTTCCCCCTTGGAGAAAAACATCCCATAGAGATAAATTATAAAGAAAAAAGAAAGGATAGTAATGGGTTGTCACCATAAAAATGTATTTACCTCGTTCTCCATGCTCTACATCAAAAAGTCACTCAAAATCCAAGTCATCAATCATTTCTCCATTATTGCAAAACATATTATAATCCACTTGTATGTTTTGGCAATTTTAAAATTAAAACTACATTGTCAAGACATTTTTATAGCTTTTAGGGGGTTTTTTATATATATATTTATTTTTTTTACTCGTGTTCTAATAGCCTCTCACTAGGCTTGAAAAGCAAACATCTTTCCCTATTGATTCTGTTCCTTCCCTTTGGCAAACATTGATTTCTCCTCCGCCCCCCCCCCCGAGTTACAAATAAATCAAAAATTAACATGTCTGTTCTGTTTCATGACAAGTTTCTCGGTATCAGTTAGGGCCCCCTCTCGGCTTGCCAAAGACTTCATCATTCATGATTCAGCACTTTACAGTGCCAACCACAATAAAGGGTGACAAAGCACCCTTTACAAAGCTACTTTTGCTACAAAGACTGAAGAAAGCAACCATCTGAGATGGTACCATAAAAAAATATTAACTAGTGTTTGCTTCAGTTAAAAATCTGATTGTCTAAAGGACAAAGAAGTCTTTTTAAAAAATCTATGTGAGCTCCCAAGAAGTAGCAATACAACCTAGGAGAGCAGTACACCATCTGGTTTGCCAAGCCTTACTTGACACTGTTCCATGATCTTAAACATTAAGACTGATTTAATCATGTTCTTATGCTTAAGGATACGGAAGCGTCACACTGATCTCTTGACTGCTGTATGTGGAACAGAAGGAACGCATTGAACAGAAGTGTGTACATATTTGTATATGTACATAGTTATGCTAGGGTCAAGTCCCTACCTCTAAAGTGATTGCAGCTACCCAGTGCTGTGGTCATCTGAATAAACCCCAGGACATTATAAGAAAACAACCCCATGATGCTTGTCCTTGCTGTGGTTGCCCACCAGAAACAGCAGACGACTTTGGACAAGAAGAAAGGGTCAAACTAAAACTCCTGGAGTTCCTCTTCTGTCATCCACTAGTTTGCCACCATTTGTTTTCTACCTTTGTTAAGCAACTTGCTTTCTGGTTACATAGGGATCTGCACTACTTTGACATTGTGAGGATACAGCTAACAAGTGAAGGCTGCGATCAAATTGCCCAGGTATTTCTGAACACTGAAAAGGCAGCAGAAATTCCCTACAAAAAAGCAAGATGTTGTTTCATCATCAGTTGAATGCAATCTTTTAGACACCCAAGGAATGCAGGCAGATAAGACTTGGAAGAAAAGGAGTAAGGAAAGAAAGAGGACATTTATGACAAGCAAGAAAAGGTCTCTCCAAAATATGTCAGGAGGTAAAGGATGCTCTTTACCACACATGACAGCAATGATTTCCCCTAAAAGAGGCTGGGGGTGCAGTTCTTGAAAAGAGTAATTATATACTGAACATCTGAAGAGATCCCCATGGAAGTCGGAGTGGGGGAGGATCACAGCCAACAGAGCGGGTGTGAATTTACCATGAGCAACCATCAGAGGTGGTCTCCTTTGGAAGCATTCATACAGACAGGTGGCAACTGTTGAAAATAAACCAGCACACTCCGGTTTACACAGGTACACAGACAGGCTAAGTCAAGCGCAGGGCAATGCAGCGTAGGAGAGGAGCTGGAAGACTGCCAGGAAGAAGGACAAGGGGAAAAAAATAGGAGTTAGGAATAAGATAACAAAACTTTCCAAAGAGGGAGTTCCTCTTGTTCCAAAGCAGATTGCTTACCATGACCTAAGGCACCAGATAACTGCTTAAAAATAAGTTGCGTGCAGACACAGGGCAGTTCTGCTGACGATGCCAATATGACACACTCTCACTCAATCTGAGGTGCTAAAGCTGTCCCACTTTGCAGGCAATAATTAGATATTTGTTGGGACAATGAGACAGAGTGAGCATTGCTGCAGAAGGTGCTGTATTAGCAAGTGGGGGAAAAGCCTGAGCTTTATACACGAGCTGGGCTGAGATAGACTGTCACAGACTAAGAGGTAAGTCAGGTTCCTAACTACGCAGCAGTGTCAAGACCTCAGGACTTCTGGCCCTGCCAGGAGGAAAGCAGAAACTAAGAGCCAAAGGGATTTCTTCACCCAAGGAAACACTGCTACTGCCACAGTTAGGCAGGAGCTGGGCAGGGATTTTAAAGCGCTGAATTCTGGAGTTGAGTGCCTAATGCAGCACTTTGATGCCCAAATCTCTTCACAGTTCTAGGTGTTTAGGAGAGACTGACTCCATGTACTTCCAGGTTAAAGTTAAAGCCCACAGAGATCACAGGATGTGTCCATCCGTCACTTTTAAACACAGGGATGAACTTTATCTGTTACAACCTCAAACAACAGCCAGAATCCTGCTAGAAATCCACCAAGACAGACTCACTCTATCTACCATCTCCCTCAAACTGTTTGTGGCTTGGTTCAATATGGGAAACAGATCGCATCCATCTGCAATTATCTGTAATTGTGTAAAAAGTACTGTTCTCACCTGGCTGAGCACAAAGCAATGATAATTCAAGGGGGGGGGGGGGGAAGTGTTTTCACTGGTCACTGCATGAAACAATTTCTTTATCTTGAATAAACATGGTGCCAGACTGCCAAAGCATGTCTGCCAGGGAGCCCAGAGTCCTTTCAGAAGATATTAGACAGGCACTCCAAGATGTTTATACAACACTTCACGCTGTCTTGAGGTAAGAAACTCAAAGCCAATAGTAATGCTTTTCATATGATGAACAGAAAAAAAACACCAAAAAACAAATTGCTAGAGGGAGTAAAAACAGTGCCAGCATCACTGGTCACTAGCTTGCCTGCTGTTAAAGAAGACATACTTGCGCATTTTTTGCTGCACTTTCTCTCTCCCTGGGATTTCAGAGCATTTCACCCCCTAGGGCAGCTAGGATTTTGAGATGTTTTACATCAATATTTTCAGATTTTATTTTTTATTTCTTAGCTGCTCTTTCACCAAAACCAATATGCTTTTCATCACCCACAGCAGCTCAGCTAGCAAATTCTTCACATAAGTAACTGCTGACAGGTATCACTGAGAAGCCAAGGAAGAAAACAAAGGTATGGGGAAAATGGGCTTGAAGTAAGAAGTATTAGACAAATATACTAAAGGCTTTTGAAAAAAAAGCCAACTAAACAGTAGTTTGTGGCCTTCACTTTAGACACGGAGGATAAACAGTGCTCAATTAACGCCCCAATATTTCAGCAAATCAAAGATCTTCCTCATAAAACAACATGGCAGGTTTTACAGACTGTCAGTCCACAGGACAAAGTTCCACTTCTTGTACACACACAAAAGTCCACTGCCTTTCCAACTACCTTTCAAATTCACAGCAAGCATGTCCTTAACTCTGAGTGGTTACACTGTGAGTGGAAGTGCTGAAATGAAAGGATTGTACAAGGAATAAAGACACTCAAGTAGATGTTTGGAAAGATGAGCAGAGCAGCCATGGTAAAAAGGAACAGCAAAGCATAAGATGAGCTGGGTATCAGGGCAGACTCTGATCTTGAGTCCCTCGACACATACATTCCCCAAGAAATGCCTCCTTTGGAATTGCTCAGCATTGACTGCAAAGACCACATAATCTTTCTCTAAATTACGACAAGGGGGTTGGAGCTTTATGTGAAAGCACAGTCCTCATGCATGTGTGTCTCTGCCTCTGCCACCATCACATGTAAACCTATTTGTTGATAGCAATCCACCTGGACAGAGGTGTTCAAGATTACTAAATCCCTCAAATTTCATGAAAGATAGACGATCCAGTAGAGGAAAAAGATGTTATGGTGAATAGAGAGGGTAAGACATCAGTGTGACCTCAGCCCTTATTAATCATTAAGAAACCTTCATGCAAAAAGACTCGTTTTTGAGTGCCCTACTTGCAGAGAAAGCATCTCTCAAACTTTGCAGTTAATAGACATGAGAAATTCCACCTCTTTTTCACACTTTTTTATGCTGCTATGAATCCTCCAGAGCTCAGTCTTAGTTATAAACTCAGTTAAAGTTCTTCCCATGACCAAAATATTCTCTATTCCCAATTCATTCCCACTTTTTGTGAATTCTCTGATGTCTTATAAGGCTCTACCTTGCTACTGTAGCTTTGGAATAATTTAGTTAAAAAGCCAATCAACCATGAGACACAAAGCCATAGGAAATGAGTTTTCATTAGTTCTGCTAGTCACAAAAGTACTTGTTTATTATTACAGAAGCAGCTGGAATATATTTGGTTTCTGCACAATGTCTCTCAAATTTTACTCTCAAAACCAAGAACAGCTGGGACATAAGATTACTGACAGTTGCCTGTAACATTATTAAAAAAAGAATAGCACCACAAGATAAAGCCCCAATCTGTCGAGGAAGAGCACACTAGGGTAAGGCAAGAAATCTGCCAAAAAAGCAGGCTGTATTTTTGCAATCTTTACTGGCAATCTAGAAAAAGAAATAAAGACATGTTAATGAAAGCAGGCAGGTGATGAGAGCCAGGGGCATGCTGTCAACAACAGAAAAATCCAGAGGAATCTAACAGCAGAGCAAGGAAAATGCTGTGAGAACATGTCCCAAGTTATCACTCACATCTTAAAAGTGAACTCCCTTTAACCCGGCTCTCCACAATGTGGATGTTAGATGGTTGAGCTTTGCATGCGAGACTACTTGTCTACACTCTACTATCCATATCTGAAGCAGTCTGTTCTACAGTACAGCATAATACAATGAGATAAAAGAGCTTTCCAGCCCCCTTCCATAAGCCTGATGCATCTGCAATTTAACCAGGGCAGAGGGCAAGCAGTAGCAAAAACTATTACCAGACAGTCAAAAATTGGCTCTGCAAGAACAAGTAAAGTCAATACAGAAAAATAGCTCATCAAGGGCCAGAGACAGACTGCATGACCGGTCTCTAAATAGTCTCTTTAGAGAGGAGGAGGATCCACTGCAAAGGCACCAGTCAGGACTTGCTTAATGCCCTGCTCCAACACAGATCTCTGCAAAGCACTGAACAAGTCATCTCAGCACATAGTCTTCTATTAGATACAGACATCTAACTCCCTTTCAAGTCAACTGAAATGAAGGAGTTTAGTACTTCCAAAGCTGTCTCTGTGTTCAGATCCTCATCTGTGAAAGGGTCAGAGACTGCAGAAAGGACCAAGACATTCAGACTGACAACAAGAGATGGCCAGGGCTCACTGTACACTTGGGGCTCTGAGGTTTGGTGGAATGCTACTGTACATAAGCAACCTTGCAAGGAGAAAAGTGATCCTGCTGTTTCACTAGGGAAGATGTCTGCATTTTGAAATTCAGATCTGCGACGTTCCATCTTCAGGGAGATCATGCTTCTAGCAGTGGAAACTAGCCATGTAAGAGAGATGAGATTATTACAGCTCGGATTTTTTTCCTAAGGGATCTAAACATATGTCACAACCCAAGGTGGCTACAAAAGGCTAACTGAAAAAAGCCAAGTCTAAAGGGAACCACTTAGCAGTGATGAAATCTGTCAGGTAATATCATTGCTGTCATGTACAGTAATAACCAACATGATCTAAATATCCTGAGGACAAACTAGGTGACTGCTACTCAGCCAAACCTGAACTTCAGCAAGGACACCACTAGCAAGGAAATCAGAATCATAGAATATCTCAAGTTGGAAGGGACCCATAAGGATCATCAAGTCGAACTCCCTGCTCCTCGCAGGACTACCTCAATCTAAACCATATGACTAAGTGTCATCCAGCTGCTCTCTGAACTTTGGCAGGCTGGGTGCCATGACCACTTCCCTGGGGAACCTGTTCCAGTGACCCACCACCCTCTCGGCAAAGAACCTTTTCCTAGTGTCCAATCTGAACTTCCCCTGGTGCAGCTTCATTCCATTTTCTTGTGTCCTCTCTCTGGTGACCAGAGAGAGGAGATCAGTACCTCCTCCTCCTCCTCTGCCCCCCTGAGGAAGCTGTAGACTGTGATGAGGTCGCCCCTCAGCCTTCTCTTCTCTTTGCTGTTCCTCAGAAATCTTGCCCTTGAGGCCTTTCACCATCTTGGTCTCCCTCCTCTGGACACACTCTAATACTTTGATGTCCTTCTTATATTGAGGTGCCCAAAACTGCACACAATACTCAAGGTGGGACCGCACCAGTTAGGTGTAGAGTGGGACAATCTCTTCCCTCGACCGGCTACCTATGCTGTGCTTGACATACCCCGGGACGCAGCCTGCCCTTCTGGCTGCCAGGGCACGCTGTTGACTCACATTCAACTTGCCATCAACCCAATCCCCCAGACCTCTTTCCGTGGGGCTGCTCTCCAGTCTCTAGTCCCCCAACTTGTATGTATAAGTATATATCCATGTATAACCAGGATTACCCCATGCCAGGTGGAGAATCCTGCACTTGCTCTTGTTAAATTTCACATGGTTGGCGATTGCCCAAGCTCTCTAGCCTATCCAGATCTCTCTGTAAGGCCTCTCTACCCTCAAGGGAGTCCACAGCTCCTCCTAGTTTAGTATCATCAGCAAACTCACTCAATGTACATTTGACTCCTGTGTCCGGATAATTTATAAAAACATTAAAGAGCACTGGCCCTAAAATTGAGCCCTGGGGAACCCCACTGGTGACAGACCACCAGCCTGATGCCACCATCACAGCAAGATGACTCTTCCAGCTCTGGGCCCCATTGAACACATCTTTTGAGAGGCTTTTAGAATTCACCTTCACATCTTTGATCCCATGGTCAAGCTGTATCTCTGTCCCTTGCTTCTGATTCTTACCTCTGACAGCAATGACTCAGTTTGCTTTTATTGGGCAAGTGAGCTGTGCCCAGCTTTACCTGCTCCACAGCACAGCTCCCACCTTAGAGGGGATGGGGAGAGGACAGATCAGAGAGCAAAGAAATTGGCATCAGTAGGCAGTGGAGTATTACAGCTAAGTCCACGTGAAGGCGGTGGGAACGTGGAGGGAAGCACACCATATAGCTTCCTGGAGCTTCAACTTCTCTCCCTAGCCACAGAAAATAGGCAGAAACACCTATATGTTCATTGTTTGGTGGGATTTGGGGAGGTTGTTTAAGAAAAGTGAGGCTACCACATTATATCACATCTTGGTAGAATTCCCTGAACTTAAAAAACAGCCTAGGCAAAAATGTTTATTCTTATTACAACTAGGAAGTACAAGCTACTATTCATCTTCATCCAACAGAAGATAACAGCCACAGTGCTTCAGGAGGGAGGCTGTTTTTCATACTGTTTTCTTCTCTGAACCACAGTGTTGTTTTTCTCTGCCAAAATAGTAGACTAATGAATTATTTTTACAGGCCTATCCTACATTTAAAAAAAAGCAGTAGGGAAAGGAAATGCCTTGGACGATAAACATCTACAGTTCTCCTAAAAACCTGGACAGCCTTGTGTCTATAGAGTCCCAACACCCCATACCTACAAATGAACTTTCTATTCCTGTATCACATGAGACAGAGGAAGCTATTGCTTCCCTTTTACAGATGAGAAATGAAGCAGGGACTTATTCCTAGAGGGACTGGTGAGAGCTCATACCTGAAATGCGTTTTGCTGCAGGGCAGTCTGGCAGGACTATGAAGAGCAGAGAAAAAAAATAAAGCCATCACTTTGAAAAATCCACTGAGCTCACAACAGTGGCATGGAATAACTCAGCAAGCCTGGGGACAGCAGGCAGAACGAGGCAGACCTGAAAAAAGAAGAACTAGGAGGGACAGCGGTTAGGACCGGGAACAGCTAAAACTTACAGATCCAGATTTTTGGACTTGTACAGAACAGCAGCACTGGTTTTGCACAGAACTTAAAGCATCTCCTGCACCATGTTCCACAATCTTCAGAAAAAAGGATTGGCCAAATCTTCCTACCACTAAGTCATTCCTTCCACTACTAGTCACAGCCCTTGCCTCACCAGGAGTTGAAGCATCAGAAATTAAGGCTAGAAGCCTCTCTCATGCATTTAACTTGTCTTAAGACAGGAAAAGGATTCTGGACAGTAAAGCAGGGATTCCTTTTACTGTCAATAAGCCATATACCCTCCATTTGGGCAATAATAAATACCTCCAGTTATGACTGCCTGAACTACTTTTGTAGCTTATGACCAGACCTTTATCCTTACTGAACAGAAAACACGATACCTATATAGTCCATCTAATAAATTTAAAGCATGATAAGTACAAGTGATCTGCTTGACAAATAGAGAGTTTGCAGGTGGTACGAGCAGCAAGAATCACAAGGGCCAAAGATAACTGAGCAGCCTGAAGTTACCAAAGCCTCGTGGCCACAGGCTGGGCTGCACCCGCCAGCCTGGTCTGCCTCCCTCGCTGTTGGGCAAGCTGTCTCATCCACAGCTCACTCAGCTTCTGGATCCAAGTTACACATAGGAAAGCAAAAGTTACCAAATAAAAAAAATAAAATAAAAAAAAGAGTCTGTCAGAGTGTGTTGCCTCTGGTTTGGTTCAGTGTTTTTCTGCCTTCTCCTTGCCCTGCTTCAGAGAAGACCAACAAGATTGCAGTTAAATTCTGTGTCTTTCAGACAAAGAGGAAACTTAATTGCAGTCTTCAGGAGACTGAATTCCTATTGAATGAGATAATGAAGCATAACCAATTGCGTTTTGGTGCCAGGGCTCAGAAAGCAATTTGCAAAGAAGCAGAGGTGTGGAGCAATCTCCTCAGCGGAGTGATTCACTGAAACACAGCAACTGGCAGATAGAGACAATCAGCCTCAGAGAGAAGAGTTTCATGGACAACAGTAAGAGGAGCTTGTGAAAGGCTCCAGCTCAGGTAAACTGGGAAAGACTTATCACCACTGACCAGCTCATTAATAAAAATTATTATTAGAATTAGGAATATACGCATATAGGGCCTTCCCTATGAACACTGAAGCAAAAATATTTACTGTTAACATAAAACCACTGAATTAGTCATGCAGTCTCTAAGTACCCCCCTGCTGTCAGCAGGGCCTGCATTCAACAAAACAAGATGCTGCTCAGGACAGAAATGTCTAACTCTTAGCCCTGAATAAATGGATTCTTAAAATGCTTACTAAATCACTACACAATAACTAGTGCTATATCACAGGAAGCCTCGTTTTCTACTGCTAGAAAAGACCAGCTGAACAGCTTTATTTTTCAATGTATTTTTGGAATGTGCTTCTATGAGCTTAAATGATGGTGTTGAGTCATAAGCTCTGGGATTCATCTATTCAGCCCATGCTCAGGTATCTGGAATGCAAAACACTGGGAAAGAGAGATAGGAGCTTTTGGTTCTTTACCAACTCAGTATGTCCTATATTCCACCAAGTATTTCCCTCCTCTAAAAGCAACTTACAGAATAACTTCAGCAATCTATAGATACACCTCTATCTTACATATTGCTGCACAAAAACCTGATGTTCTGGAAAACCCAAACTGAGCTCTGCAAAGATATCTGATCTCCCACAGGAAACCAATTCTTTTTTCATTGGTGAAGGAAATACAGTTCTTAGTTCAACAGAGTCAACTCCAAGTTGTGAGAATTCAGTGGCTCTGTCCCTCAGGATCACATGCCCGCTTAAATACGAGATGAGCCAAAAGTTTGGCAACCAAATCAAGAGCAGAACCAGCACTGACAAACTTCTACAAGCTTGTAAACCACCAGTCAACCTACCACCTAAATGAGATGACTGTCATTTCAAGAATACCCACCACATCTAGGTTCATCTGAACACCACCACCACCCCACCCAAAAAATGTTCCTTGGTTGAAAGTAGAATGGACCACAGGAAAAAGAATTCACATTCTTCTAGACAACTGTAGATAGTGCTGGGTCACATAACCCTCTCAAAACAGCAGAGTGGGAAGAGGAGCAGAAGGGAAGATCTGACTACATTTTCTGTCCTTCTCTGTACTGATTTTTTTCAGACACTTGCTTGTACAAGACAGAATTTGACAGAGCAGAGTCTCAGCCAGGAACTCCTCAGACTGACATGATAGGAAGATGATTTAAATTAAGGAAGAAATTGTACAGCCTTGGTCTCAGCTGTGAGACCTCAAACATAACGTCCATCATTCAGTAAAGACACTTATAAAATGGAATCTCAGTTAGCAAATGTCAGGAAGAAAGGGCTTGGGATTCATAGCAAAAGCCAATTAAACAGGTCCCATCTTGACTCTCTGAGCATCTGAGATTGCAGCCAGAGGAAAGTGTCTAACTACGTCCCCCTAAGACAAAATGCATGAAGCAAAATATTTGATTACTCTAACTTCACTGTTCTAGCAGGAAAGGGGACTCGAATCAACAATCTTAGATACTGGTAACTCTGGATTAAGAGGTACAGAAATTCACAGTTCATTCCTAACCAATTAAACAGCTAAATCAAGACCTTAAACAAAGAATTACATATATCAATACTCCTGGGTTCTGGGGAGTTTCTGTTACAGATCTTGGCTGGTTTAGCTGTACAGATTTAGTACAGAGTAGCTACAGCGAGCAGAAGATGGATAAAGACCACAGTGTTGTCATTAGCAAGTGCCCAAGCAATTCAGTTCCTCTGCTCTTTTTAGACAGTGCTGTTTTCAAGACAGAGCAGAGTTTCTGGACAGCATTATTTTATATGTCACAAAGTGTTGGGGTTTTTTTCCGATGAATTAGAAAAACAGAACTTACTGTCACTAGTACTTTGCACACTACAAGGTGTAGCTAACATCACAGACTGTGCAATGCCGTGTGCTTGCAGTAACATTTGTGGAGGACAGAAATGTGCTGAATTCCAGCGTCATGGGTGAAAAGTGACATTAACAAGGATTGAGGATTTGTATCTTTGCACCCATGCCTCATCCACAGACAAACAGTGAATATACTTAACATGCTGCTACCTTGGCACAGAAGCCTACCTTTGTCCTGCAAGTGGCCACGGGCCAAAGTCAGCTTTCAAAGGCCCTCCAGCACTGGCATAAGCGTGCTTCCACTGAAATCAATGGGAATTTCCTCACTGAGCTAATGAGAGGAAACCCTGGCCAATACCAGTCCCATCTGTACCGAGTATAATCCATCATTCTAACAAAGTAGAAAATTCATTCATACACAAAACAAATGAATATTCAGCACTCCTATACATGATAGGGAGTCCAGTCAGTAGCATTATCAGCTATAGAACAGTGATGAGCAGAGAAAACAGTATTTTTGCAGGTCTATACTGAATCTGAACAGGCAAACGACACATTATTTATTACCAGTCTCTGAGCCACCCAGTCCCTTAACGGATGCTTCTAAGTTTTTTTTCATTTCTCAAAGATCTCAGCTATTGTTTATCTGTCATCCCCATCTCCTGAAACACTAGTCTGCTTCCCCCAGCTTTGACTGAGAACGTTCCTACTTCTAATATCCCTTTCTCAGAGCCCATTTTCTAATTGGATGGCTCGCTCCCCAGCATAATCATTTTACAGGGAACCAAAGCATGATTTAAACTGTCAGGTTCCAAAGATATATTAAGGAATCTCTATATTCCCAGAGGGTCAAAAATCTTAAACTGTCGATTGCTGAGAGTATTTGCAATAGGCAGAAGTCTGTGCTATATTTGCTTTGTTCCATGTACTCTTTCCCTAGGCATCCTCTTTTGGCCACAGAGACAGATTGCTGTGCTAAATGGAAAATAAGACCTGTGTGGAAGTATTTATGTTCCACAATGGATCTGAAATGAAGGGCAACACGTACATGTTCACTCATATTACTAGTCTCCTGCAATGACCAGGTGCACCCTCTATTTTATCCTTCCAATCTGTTCATAGATGATATATTTTCAATGCATCAAAGTAATTGAGACAGAATTGTCACATAGCAATATAAACCTAAATGATAATTTAAGATTACACAAAGCAAGCATCAAAAAATAGCATTAAAGCTGTAAACGTACCCAAAACAATTACTTGTTTCTCCTTCCAGTGAAATTAATATAAGTTCATCAACAATATGCAGGGAAAAAAAATATATATCACATTATTATTCCCTTTCTCTATTTTCAAATTTTCTTTACCTAAACAGGTAGTGAAAAGCAAAGTCAAATCTGTCCAAAGATCTCTAGGAAATCTACTCTATAAGGGATGTCATGCAATACTTGTCAACTCTCACCGTTTCACAGCCAGTAACTGCTTCAGCAAGAAATTCTCGGTCATGCAACATCATCATTTCATCCTGGCTGAGTTCCCTTCACTGTCCTTATCTCCAACTGCTGAACCTGCCTTACCTTTTCAGAATCTATTTACATCAAACGCCAGCAAGGTAGCAGGGATTGTCAGCTCCCACCTGAGTGGGACACAGCTCTGCAGAGACAGAGAGGACAGGATTTTAGCAATATGAAAGGAAAATAGCTTTCTTCTTCCAAAAGAAAAAGCAACAAGAAAGCCTTCACATTAATGGGTAAACCAAAGCAAGGAATAGTTGTTTATGCAAGGGAATGATACGCCCAGGGAATACTTTTGTTAACAGCACTGCAAGGAAGCTTTTAAGATGGTGAGTGTGCTGCAGCAAGCCTGCATATATACAGCATGGGCCCAGACCAGCCCAAGCCTTTTTATTCCTCTTATCAGTGAAAATTAATGGAAGGATGAGCAATACACAAACTCAGAGCATCTAGATAAGGCAAAAAGAAAAAAAAAAAAAATCAGCTAAGGGCATTGTTTTTCCTCGACAGGCTAAAGAGGAGTCTGTGTTAATACTTCAATAACCTGAAGGCACAGGAGAGAGCAGTACCCACATGATCTCTCCCCTCAGGTTTGTGCCAGGCCAACTTAGTTTCCCCTCAGAGAGTGCCCCGACTCAGTTTCTCTTCTGATATTGTCTATCTGAGGAAAATCAGGAAAGCCTCCAAGTGGAGCAGAGCTCTAGCAGCTGTACCAGAAAACATGATCCCCACCGGTGCCTCTCCCCACGTTGCAGCTTTGGCAGGCTACCCCCTCTCCCACCCCACCGTGCTCCCATCAATTCCCACCCTCCGGCTCCAGAAGCGAGCTGTCATCCACTTGATTTTACCCAAACGATGGTCCTACCCCTTCCCAGGTCCCCCACCTGAGCTATGCCCCTTGCTGAAGTACTCCAGAAAGTCAGAGCAGGACCTCTTGCTACCCACTTACACACTTGATGGTGCTCAGCTGCTCCGGCCAGGAGCCAGGGCAAGGACCGTTCCAGACGGGCGTGCTGATGGAGCCCACGTGCAGAGCAACCCCGACACAAAGAGCAGGTTTTTCCTCCTCTCCCTTTCACACACAAGAGCTCACCAGCACTTACGGATGAAGTGTGTCCATGCCAGTCCTGGACAACCTCCTAGTGACGGTACAAATTAAACGGCATCGACAAAAAAACGCACGCCTCTTCGGTATAAATATCAAACCAGCCGATTTCAACCATTGCTCCAGTCGGCAGCTATGCCGGCTTTCGCTGAGAACACCCTGATGCCAACCTAGTTGCTCCATCTTCTTCACAGCCAGCAGTTGGTTACACCTATGCATCACTACCAAAATTATACAATCATGGGGACTGGTTACAGCAGCAACCCACAAACAAACATGGCCACAAGCTCCTCTTAATATGATCTTGCTCTCTTTCATACGTTTCATTCTTGAGAAAGGATATTTTATTCCTTTCTTGCATCGCCCAAATCCATTAGATACAAGTCCCTCTTTCATAAAGATGTTTTGCCTTAGAAATTTGCTTTTCCTATCCCTACCTAAGCACAAAGCGATGAAGGCCCATTTGTTATTTTTTATGTGCTTTAAATACAGTTGAATACATGCTAAGTAATTGGTTAAACACAATCAGAAGATACATCTGATCAAAGCCTCAGTATCAATAATCAGAAAGTAAGAGTGAAAATTAACTACCGTAAAGCGTCCAACAGATTACAGCCTCATTGCTTCAACATGACATATTTTTTTTTCCCCAATCTCACCCATTCCTATGCACATGAAGCGTGTTGCACTGCACAACTTGTCCCAGCAGACAGTATGATGGTAACATTTTCTTCACAACTTTATTATCCATTTACAAAACTGTTGCTTGATAAACAAGGTTAAACAAGAACTTAAAATGTACTTATACTACATATTTTGGCCTGCAGTGTGCAGTGAATTGAGATAATAAAAGTCATCTATTATGCTTCACAATGGCATCTTAGTGATGTCCTTATCTTAGCGATGACATTCAAAAGAAATTAAAAAACAGTCCAACATAAGAATGCAAATACTAAAAATTTAATTCTGCTTTACAACAGCTTTGCCTGGATAAAACCAAATCTCACAATTATGAAACTGATGCCGAGGCAGCAGCGAACATACGTGCTTCTTGCGCTATGTTAGGAGCATCCTTAATGGACACTCATCTGACGGCTTATGGATGGCTTATTCCCATAGTAGGAATGCCCCTATGGGAAGAAGAGCAAGTCAAACCCTCTCAGGGGGTGCAACCAAAAAATCCCCACACGGGACTTTACAAAGTCAGAGCAGACAAAGAGCGCAAATACCTAACAGATACTGTGTCAGCAAGTGAAACACCCTGTACTAGCCAGCAAGGCTGTCCTCTCTAAATCACCCATCTGCAAAACATGCTTTGTCCCACTGAAGCCACACAATGCAATTTTGAAGTGGCTGGTGGAGAATCGACCTTTGGCCAAGCAATGCTCTTGGTGAAAACCCATGGAGGAGACAGACCGAGAGCCTGGGCAGCAAGAAGTAACAGGCAGATGTATGGTGGACAAAACGGTGTTTTGCTAATGCAAGAGTCACTGATGAACTCTAAATCAGCAAAAAGAACTGCTCTTAACAGCTTTACTATATGACATGGACCAGGAAAACCACTCTGCGTCTGCACACCATCCCTCACCTTGCAGGTCCAGCACCATCGGCAGCAGGAGCTCAGGTCTCTTCCAGCACGTTGCAGCTCTATTACTCTACATCTGAGCTAAGTATTCAAGAATATTTAAACTGCTCTTGGATCCAGCACAGACATAATGCCAGGAAGCTCTATCAGGAAACAGATTTGAAGAGTGGTCTGCTCAGTCATTAGGGGATTTCAATTTTTTTTTTTTTTTTTTTTGCCATTTAAACCAAACAATAGCAGTTTAATCTCAAAATTCAAAATCAGGCGGCTTTACCTCCCAAGAAGAAAGGTAAGACAGACCTCACCAAGGATGGTGAGGAATCATTCAATACAGGTACTAATATTTTTCCCTCTCCCTCCCTACTGTCCAACAACTTGCTGCCTAATTTTAGCACGAGTTATTGTTATATTGATTTTTCCATTCCTTTGTGTTTGTCTTCATGGGCTGCAGTGTTAATAACAGTAACAAAAATAAGCAGATGATCTGCCTATTCCACTTGTATTCTACTAAAATCCATCAGAATTTATGAATTTGTGAGCTGTAATTGGCTACAAAAACATGGGAAGGAAACAGTGATATGCAATGTTAATTTTTCTTGTCCTAGAATACAGCAACTGCACTGCAAGTAAGCAAACAGTTCTTGGGAAATATCTCCTGCATTAACAAGAAAGATTCACTACCTTATTACTAACAATCCCAAAGCATAATTCGTGTTCATGTTCACATATCTGCCAGGAATATTCAGTTATTCTTTAATAACAAAAAGTCAGTCAGCTGCTCCCGCTTTTCTCCCTAATTATGAAAAATGTGGTCTTTCTAATTTTGAATTATAATAAAAGCACCACCTGGGGCTGTTTGAATTCCTCTCTTTCTACACACAAATTGTCCTTGAACAAATGCAAGGTAGCTAATGCATCAACTTGAGAAAAATCTTCACGGTTAAGTACCTAGAGAAGACATCTGCATGTGTCCTTGAGGCATACCATAACATCGCATTTCAATGAGAAATCTATATTTGCAACCTTTGTTGATGAGGTAGTATAATGCATTTTAGTACGTATTCCGCTCTAGTCACTCCCCCTTAATATCAACAAGAAGCACTTACAACAGATATTCTACTAACATTTCTTATATTCTACCAACATTTCACACATCCTAAAGCATTTAATTTTTCCACACATGCTGCAGTGCATTAGGGGAACATCCAAAGACTGCAGTCAGACTTATCCCAGCCTGCTGTTGGAAAAGCTCTCTTTATACTAAGTGACTTTTAAAGTACAGACAGCTTCACATTGCTGCTGCTTTGCGCTGGGCAGAGCTTCACATCTGGCATTTATCTATACCACCACAAACCACAGCACTGGCCCGAAACATTGACGAGTTTTACATCCACGACTGAACATCGTGGGCTTTTCTCCATCAAAAGCTAAAAGTAAGTTTTACACGTGTTTACTTCAAGGGGACTAAAGTTTACTCTAAATTCAAGCTAATTATGCTTCACAGCACTTTCATTCAGTGAATCTGAAGGCTTCTTAAAAGTCTTGGGCCTGATGCTGAAGTCATCTGCATAAAGAAGCACTAATGCCACAAGGGACAGTTCAAAGCAGGGAACACACCCTTGAAGTGATCATCCAGCAGGTCACCACAGCCACCACTGAAATGCAGCTGCATTGAGGATAGATGGGATGAAGAAGGAACAGAGACACACATGACATGCAACTGCCAACAAAGAAAAAAAAAGGAAAAAATGAAGAATGTTGTATTTGCATTTAATTGCACAGAGACGCAATTTCACTATACACAAAGGATAAAGTATCTGTTCTTGTAAGACTTACTGTGCCAGTTTAATAAGCCACTAGTGGGCAAAACCTCTTGCCACAGCTCTTCCATCATCCTACGCTGCCTTGCACAGTGGTAGAAAAACTATTCCAGGAGAATGCTCATCCCAAACCGATACACCAGAGCCCAGGAAAATATCCAGGGGATGTCCACTTGATACAGCATAGGTCCAGGAGGACCAAAACATATACAATCACATTCACGCATCGCTGAGTCCAAGTTCTCTAGATTCTTGCCAAAAAACATTTGTTCAGCCTCTTGCCAGAATTTGTTAGTGCAGCTTCAGCATGGTACCTGCCACAGCCATCTGACTTTTGGTTGGCACAAAGCCCAGAGGAGCTCCCATCCGCCACAGGTTTCTCCCTCACAGTACATTTATCACACAGTCTGCACGTCATAAAAACAATTTCTAAGTTCGTGTTGCTTTAACTTCACCTCATATTTCAGTGACCCAGCAGATACGCTCTCCGAAGTTGGAGAGGCGAGTCTTATCTTCCTCTGCCTCATTCCTTCCACAAGGATTTTTTTCCCCTCTGCAACACGGCTGTCGTGTTCACCCCTGGCAGTCGCATGAAGCTGCTCACTTCACCTACAGAAAAGTCTCCAGGCAGAGTAATGGGAAGAATGTGTCGTTTAGTCTCAATGCTATCATCTAAGGAAAAAAGGGCACCTGGAGAGCCATCCCCTTCTGCAACAAGGTAATTAATTCTACAGAGGCTCAAATAAAAGTGTTCAACTGGGATGACCCTGCTTCTTTTGCCAAATCACAGCCTAGGACAGTATAGCCCCAAACACTCCGAGAGATCTGGATTTTTGCTTGTGTTTGATCTTGGCTCGTTTCTGACATGGGTTCATGCTCCCAGAAGTGGGTAATTTCATAAGCCCTTCTACCAGATAGTAAGTAAATACATTATGGTTCTGCATGAAGGAACTGCAATATATACTGAAAATCAATGCCTGCATAATTCTGAGGGCAAGAACTTCAGGATGTAATTTTACTTCAGTATCTTATGTATTTACATGTTCTCACTGGGTACCAATAAAAGCTTAACAGCATTCAGTTTGAATACAGCTCTGCTATGGGTACGTACATTTGACAAAAAGTGTACTATTAAAGCAGCTTTCGTCTATTCACTGCATGGCCTATCCCTATTTTCTATTTAGAGAACAAAAACTGGAGTCATAATCATAGAAAATTATGGTCAACAGATTTGAAAATAAAACCAACTGTGGCGTACACCAGGCAAGAAGCCTGTGGCTGGCATGGGAAAGCAGTAGCTCTGAAAAGCCACTGGATTTGGATTCTCCCCTTTCTGTTTTATCTTGACAGAGTAGCCAGTCCCTATGATTTTGGTTTTTGCTGTGGTCCAACAGGCTAAGACCCTTGAAGGGCCCCCCCCAGCTAAACAGCACCAGGGTTTCCATGCTGCAGAGAAGAAAAAGACCAAAGTTAAGCAAGCACAGAAGAGCAGAGAAGAGCACCAGGGTCCTGTATATGTTTCAAAACATATATATGTTTCAAAACAGGGAACGCAAAGCTCGGTTTCCCTGTCTAGGGTTATATGTAAGCAGCTGAGGTCAGTCATTTTTCCCAGGAATCATTTGCTTGATATATCTTTTATTTCAAATCGGATTCAGAAGCTTTGTCTTCAGCTTCAAAGACACTAAACAAGCAGCATAAGATTATGTACATGGCTTATGCAGCTTACAAGAGTCTATGTACCTGTCAGCCATCATTCACAGCGAATGTTAGTTTAGATGCAGCAGTGAAAATATCTCGGTGAAGGCCAAAAGAATGAAAACCAATCTCTGCAGTCACATATTGCCTGCAAATCAATGTGCCAGTCAGACTTAAGGAGAGACACTTGCATGTCCATAATGAAAGGCAGTTCAATTTTGATATTCACAGACTTCAAAATTAAGCCCACCTGATGAAATATCACCAGCAGGGCTATTAACCAGGAAATCTGAGGTTCGTGTTGGTTTCTTTGGGGCTTGGGGGATTCAGTTTTTTGTTTTGCTTTGCTTTTAAAGTATGACGTTAAATAAGGCCTGGAAATTTCTGATGCGTTTTACTGTGATGAACTGAAGACTGATGCAAAATCTCATATGTTCTGACTGCAACTGATACAAGAACCATAGCACACTACTGGGTTACAGGCTAGTTTCACACAATAACACGTATTATCTGGAATGTGCCATGACTTATTCCAGAGGATATTGCACAGAATTTATGCATTACACCCTGAAACAAAAGAATTTTTGTAAAAAAAAAAAAAAAAAAATTTAACAGGTCAATATTTTTTAGAAGCTTTGGTTAAGAATACATCATTTTCTTTAAAATGACAAATTGTGACCATCTTTCACAGTCTTCTAACAGAAAACAACCACTGCCACCTCATAGTTTTGCACATAAGCCTTTGAAATCTCCCTGTTTGGCATCCTCTGAACACCAGGCAATTTTAAGTATCTCATCAACTAGGAAATACAGGTGGCAAAAGAGGGTTGATTGAGAACAGAGATCGAACTGTAACTCTGAACGGTTCCTCCTGTGAAAGAGACAGAAGAACAAATTGCAATACAGTTCACATGAGTGAAGCTGTATAATTGCAAAATGCAATCTCTCTCCATGGATGAGAACGAACTTTCCCTATCAATATTTATAAGCTCAGTATTTCAGAATCTCATTAGAACATGTCTGATATCTCACAGGTTGTGTAGAAAATAAAAAATAATGGCATATTTGCCATGGCTTCTGACAAATGCCAGCTTCTTTTTAAACAAACACCATCCTGCATCCGCTACCCTGTGCTCACCGAATGCTCCATCTGATGTTCTGCTTTAGAGTGTTTGTTGCTGTGTGTAGCAGACCATATCACAGCAAAGTTTATGCTTGGAAAAAGTCAAGCCTGCCTAACACATGTTGTTCTCCAGCCTAGGAGAAATAAATATTTTAGTTACTTCCCCTCTTCTACAGTCAGGCTGATGGGGGTTTTTTTCCTGCTTCTAGCCACAGTCTTTTCCTTTGGGCCCCCTTCTCATTTACACAATTTGATAAAAGAAACAGACTCTTCCAAATAACTTTGCTTTGGACGAAGATCTCAGTTAGCACTTCCTCCCCTTTAGTGCAGTACCTCCAAAGCCACCAAGGAGACCTCAAAAAAAAAGCAGTTGAAACTAGCATTGAAACATTTGTGCAACTGGAAAAAAAAAAAGTTCAAATCCATAGCATCTTCAGAGGCAGATGACAGATTCATGCGTGGGAAGTGTACACAAGTGCATGCGTGCCTTTGCACGTACAAATCAACAGTGCAGGATCAAAACACCATGCCTTACATACCTGCATTAATTCAAGTGCAAATATAATGATCCAGTAACATGCACAAGCAACATCCTTGCAGAAGCAATTGGTCTTTACCCTCTATTATTCTCTTTATAACAAAACCATTTTACAAGCTCTTTTTGAGCCATAAGAGTGACACCAACAGAGGTTAGATTAAAGCCACTATAATTCTGAAAATCCTGCATTATTAAGGTACATATATCAACAGAAACAGCACCCAATGATACATACCCATATGTTATCACTCTTCCTTGAGCAGATCAGAACGAAACCCAGCACTGCACATCATTCAACATGAGAATACAGCCCAGTGTGTTAAAAAACTGGGCAGGAACCGTCATGAGACTAAGGGAGCTCTTATAATAAAAAAGTCTTTACAACAACAACTTCCCTGTTGAACTACTCCACTGTTAAAACATAAATCTCGACACAGCTTTACATCTTCATGTTCATTCTAAAACCTGACCCTGGCTCTGCTAAAACACCAGGAACTCCCACTTGGATCTCCAGGATTACTGGGTATAAAACATACTCCTCTTCCAACTTTAAACAAAAAAATACATTATTTTGACCACTATATTATACACATTAATATTCTTCTGGTATCTCAGCATCCTCAGCAAATGTGAACAAAAGGAACAACAGCCTACATAAAGGCTGAGCATTATGTATCCCCATCTCTTCACAGCAGAAAAAGCTGGGAACAGGCAGGAAATACCGAGCTTCCCAACACCAAGAGCTCTGTTCTTGTTCGGAGCCACCAAAACAAAATCTTTAAGGCAAAAGCATCTCGCCTCCAAAGAAAAAGAGAGATCCTGAAAATTCCATTTTCATTTCAGTCTTTACAGAGGCACCTTTTTTTAACCTCTCAAAAATTTTCAACTTTTTTCAAATCAGTTTTAAGCCTTTTCTGCACCAAGTTAAAAAATACAATACCTTTGTGTTTCTTACCCATAGGCAGTAAGACTAAAAGTTAAACAGGTTCACAATTAAACTGCAGGAGTTGACAACACAACTTTAAAATAACTTGCCCCATAATAACAAGACATCTTTGTGGAACACACCATACAGGTACCCTCAATGAACAGGATAGAAATGCTGCAAAGGACAACTGGCTACATAGAGCAAGAGTCCCTGTGAATATAGAAGCACAGAAGTCTGAGTGCAAGTCAGATGCATCACTGCGTGGGTCATCAATGTTTCTCTGGGTTGCTTAAAGTTTGGTTAAGTACCCTGGTGTGAAGTTGTAATAGCATTAGTATTTAGTGATCAAAGTAAATCTTAAAACCTATATGGTATATACAAGCAATGTTAAATTCATACAGAAAGATCCCCAGGACAACACTTCAACGTGGACATCACTGCTGTTCATGACTCTTATACAACACAGACATCTTGGTTCTCTGTTAAACACTCTTTTGGGAGTGCAAGGGGATGGTGGGCTGCAGGGACGTAATGCAAGGGGCAGACTGTATCAGCGCAGAAACAATCAGTAGGAAAGGAACATTGCCTTCAAGATGCCACGTGGTTACAAAGACACATAAGAATAGGGGCTAGCTGGGATACTTAGTACATTTCTGATGACATCCTGGTACAAGTTAAAGTGCCAACTGCTGAAGACCTCTGCATAAAAAGACGACAACAACAACCAGTCAGTGGCAGCCCGCCTGTGACAGTTGCCAATGCTGTCACAGGATTAAGTAATAGTATTTATCTTCCCCACAAGGGTATTGTGACAATTAATTACAGCTAATGTTTGTACAACACTGTGAACATGTATAGCGCAATGTAAGTGCAAAGTATTATCATCTCTGTGTCATATTGAGGGAGTTTGAGTCTCCACAGAGGGGCCCATTTTGAGAGCAGAGTCCCTGCCTTAACGCCTGTTGCTTTACTCATGTTGTCATTTCAGTTGCAGATTTAATTGTTTGTGGTTAATAAGAGTTATGTACATATTTAATGCTTCACATATTGCTAGTTTTATGAAAGAATTCATCTCCTTGGACACATTAACCCCAAAAGGGTTGTCAAGCACTGGAACAGGCTGCCCAGGGAAGCGGTTGAGTCACCATCCCTGGAGATATTTAAAAGACGTGTAGATGTGGCACTTGGGGACAGGGTTTACTGGTGGACTTGGCAGTGCGAGGTTAACAGTTGGACTCTATGATTTTAAAGGTCTTTTCCAAACTAAATGATTCTATCATTACCCTAAAAACATATACTGGGATTCATCAGACTACTCTTTCACTGCCAGGCCTGAAAACAGAGACTGGGGTCTTCAGTCCATGGTGGGAGCTCAGACTAGAATCCTTCCTAAACCACATGACAAGTCTGCAAGCTTTAAAGTCCTAGTTTACATCAAACATGCCTCCATCAGGAGGTTTCAATTTTATACCGTATATATGACAATTGGGCAAAAGCAAGCCCATAACCTGTGCCTGGAAATAACTGTTGTGATTATGGATGCAAAACAGAGGTTATCAATACTTGTGCATTTGCATAAAAATCAGTAACTTGGGGGAGGATTGAGGCCCTCCTATTGCTGCCCAGCTCATTTACTGAAGAAGTATGAGAATATCTCAGTTCTTCAGGAACAGAGAACTGTTTGAGGCAGGACAAAGCACTACCTCAGAAAATTCTCTCTCCCCTTGGCCAAGGGGGAATACATGAGCTCCTGACTGGTGCACAGTCATGAAGAACAGCACGGAGAGGGTGCGAGGGGCTCCGTATAGAGCAACCACCAGGCAAACCACTCCGTTAACACATGCGGTGAGTGGACCCGGTGACAGTCAACCCACAATAGGTCATGAGTTGAAGCGAGCTGAAGAGCAACACAAAGATCTACAGCCTTTGAGTAGCCTGGAACATGCCATGTGTGTCAAATGGATTAGCCCTAAATGGAGACTATGGCATTTATTCACCACAAAATATTTCAAATATATGGCGCTTTTTTTTTTAACCAGAAATAGTTCTTCCAAAGTAAAAATTGAGCCCTCATCCTGTCAGCACCTCAGTGAACATGATGAATTCTCATTATTTGGTACAGCTAGCGGACATTAAAACAAGGACCCTGCTATTTTTAACAGCATAAATAATGACATAGCTATTTAGGGATCTCTGTTCCATTGGATCTTCAGGATATTTAAGTACAGTTGATATTCAACTACTACTGAAGGAAAGAGAAATTAAGGACAAAATTCCTCTAAGAACAAGTAGCACAAATCACCACTACTGAGTGCAGAGGACCACGCTAGTGTATTTGTAATGCATTGCCAGAAATATTTCACATCTCCCCAGTATAAAAACAACAGCATACAACAACAACACATTCTTCTTTGACACGAGTGCTTACATTTAAAAATCCCTCAAAGGCATGACAAAAATCTAAAGCAATTCAAGAACAGGAACATTAAAAGTAAATATGAAAATAAACTGTCATTTTAGCATGGTCCTTCCTTATTAGGAGTAAACAATGAAATGTTATGTAAAGAGGACTACATTCTCCTTCTGCTAGTTCCACAGAAATCGAGCTACAACAGGAACATTTCAGTAACATGCCAGTTCCTGTCTGTCCTCTCTTGAGTTGCTCCAAGCAGTAATTAATACTGCTGTAGGGATTCAGTCACTCTCCTTCACCAGTGAAGTCTCATCACCCATCCTCATTTGGAGCCTCAGGAGAAATCTCAATACAACAAATCTGCAATCCACAGCAATCAGAGGTCAAAATCCCACCACATTAAGTGAAACACAGCTATATTGTAAGGAATAGGTTGCTTTTCTACATTCACTTCCAGAAAAAGATTAAAGCAATGCTGTAATCGCAATCAAAAGCTTCCTACCACTTTTAATATATCAACTGCCTCACAACAAACCCTTTCAGAAAGAAAAAAAGTATATATATAAAAAAAGTTTCCCCACTGTTACAGTCAGGAAATTCAAAAGACAAAGAGCTTGTTAAGCTAGTACACTATTTAGTATTTATTATAGTCAAAAACACCTCACAGGAGACATGTTTTTTAGGAACACATGTCTACACTGAAAGACATTTACCTGTCTTACTACTCTGAGTCTCTGAACCTAGATCAAATGACTCTCCATTATCACCAAGTCAAAAAGAGTTCAGAAACACACATGCAATGCCATGTTTCCTTCATAAAACAGCACTGTCTCATGTCAAAAACTGTGCATTTTCAACATTACCCATTCCAACACCCAATGGCAGGATGTTTGCACCCCCTTGTACATCACAAGGGCCTGAGGGACAATGTAAACTGAAACAGTCCCAAAAGTGCACTAACTTGCCATCTCCCCCAACTGGCTGTTAAGGAAGAGATAGTGAAGTCCCTGGGGCTTGGAAAAATGAATAATCCAAGAAAGCACTTTTTTTTTTAATGGCTTAGAGAGAGTTTTTTCTTTCAGAAGTTTTCCAGACAATTACCAAGGTCAGCAATGACCATGGAATAATTACACGCCTGCGGTGCTGTGAAAACTGGATTTGGAGACACAGCAAGGAAGAGAAGATGCACAGTTTGGGCACTAACCTACTGGGACCCCCAGATTTAAATCATTCTTTCACTAAGGACTGCTGGTGTCAGTCAGAGCAGTCCAAGTCCCTCTGTGCAGCACCAGCCCACCCCTGGGGATATCAGCAGCACTGTCCCTCGCAGAGCACTAAGCAGATAAATACATCGGACACCGTGAAGAAATTCAATACTGCGTCAATGGGGCGCAGTAAACGTATGCTAGAACAAGTCAGGAGGTGGTGTTTCACGAGGCAGCCTTTCATCCTGAAAGCCAGAGCTCAAAAGAGGGCTGAAGCCGCAGTTCACAGCATTTACCCCTTTTAACCTTTTTATTATGCACACACTGATTCATCCCCAGTCAGGCTTCTCAGCATGTAAGGTTTGCAGCAGAGAGGAGTTTGTCCCAAAGGTTTAGAGAGGTACAGGACAACAAAAAAGCTAGTTCATTGCAAACTGTATTTCTGCTCTAAAATAACTGTCCACAGCTCTTGGGTGCTGGAAAGGGAAGGTGGCACTGGACTACAGGTGCCTAACAAGAGGCACAGAATGAAGCCCTTAGAGCATAGCTCACAGACACCAGGCTCCCCCACGGCTTCTGGGTGCCCACGTTTCTCAAAGCCCAGTAATAGCTGCCGTTTCCAAACCAAAAGATGGCTAGGCACTGCCCGCCTGTCTTCAACAGTGCCTGTGAAAAGAAACTCCATTGAGGTGGTTGTATTATGAAGAACTGACAATATTTGGTCTCTGATTTTGCTTCCCAAAAATTCAGGTAGCGAAGTCAGGGCACCAGGCACACAAACCCTGCTTTTACCATTTTAAAACATACTAATAACATCGTTCTTTAAAAGGTGGCTTTGGGCAAACTGTAAGTCCGGTAAACATCATCTTTACTTTTTGTTCAGTGGCAAAATAACTGCCTTGGAGAATGCAGATTAAACAGAGGGAGTTGCATGCAGGTCTTGTGGCAGAGTAGCTGTTGTGACATACAAACTGGAGCAGCGAGGGGAGGACTGGCTGAACTGTCCGTCACAGCCACACAGAAGAAGTAACACACTGCAAACCCCCTTCCACTTCCATGTCACGGTCGTGGTTGGAAAGAAAGACCTTACCATCAAGTAAATACAGGCAGCTGAGACCGGTAACTTCTTTTGATGTTTAAGTGCATAATGTCCACAAATTAGGCCTTTTTTCCTTTTTTTTTTTTTTTAGGACCCACAAAGGACAGGGTTACATTAAGTACTAAAAAAGCTGCCCTCAATTGGCAACGTCAAGGCAAAAGCTTGGAGGCAATTGCCATGTGGTAATTGTACAGATGAACAGCTTTCCTGGGAACAAACTACCTCAGCCTCTTTCTAGGCTGGAAAGTCAGATATTTATCCCAATTCAAGGGGCTGCCCCATGCAGCCATACATCCTCCTCGTTGGTCCATGCCATCAGACATCTAAGAGGTGCTACGTAGCTACAAGGATGTGCATCTCCCCCTTCCTGGTGGTCACCAGGAGCAAGCTAAAATGTTACTAAGAGCAAGACAGGTTTAACTAGGTCCTCTGCAATTTGCTTTCTTTATAGGAGTGAATTAAAGGAGGATGAAGGGGGCAAGCAGGGGTGCTCTTTCCTCACAGACTACACCTCTGAGCTGAACACCATGGCAGCCCTTTATGATGCACAGCCCTCAAACCCATAAGCACCCAGTATTACTTCACTCGCCAAGTGAAAAAATACAACAGGCACCATGGCAGGTGTCTTTTCGGCAAGTAGTTATTAGGTCAAACAACAGAAGGCAATGATCTCCACGCTCGAGAAAAGTACGTGCAAACCAATTTCTCAGGTGGGGGGGGGGGAAGAGGCTATGTTCAATTTTAGCAAAGAAAAATCACATCAGGCCAAAATCATAATAGCCTAAAGGATTTACTATCTGACCAAGTTGCTTTGGCTGCAAAGGGCTATTCCAGCATGCTGGACTCAGAGTACAACAGCCTTACACTCACACTCATCCGTCCCCACGTGCCCGGGGCCAGCAAGCAGGATTGCTCCCAGCAGAGCCTGTGTGCATTCAGCTACGCTGCCTTTGTGTCACCCAGGAATAATCTTATGCTGGAAAAAAAATCTCCAAACAGGAAACAAAAATCAACTTTCCAGCTGCTTTTGCCTTCACAAGTGAATACAAAGCATCTGCTGGGGGATGTGGAGCTGTGAGCTGGCAGCAGGAGGGTGCAGCCCAGCTTCACCCCCTGCTCCTCTGTGTATAAGCCATGGCCCATGGGGTGCAGTCCCAAAATCTATTCACCCACAAAACCAGTCATAGAGAGGGGTATATTAGTGAAACAGGAGCTTTGTGTTGTTCTTATCGCATGCTACAGCTAACAAGACAAGGAAAACAAGCAGGTCAGTATGAGCTCTTCCTCTGTGCACAGGCAGGGAAAGAGGGTTTGCTGTGCTGCCTTGCCCTGCACTTTATCTAGGGGCATTCTGTACAACTCTGAGAACACCTTTTTGCTTGCTTTTGAGTGTTTTGGGTTTTATAAATCCCTGCAGTAGATAGAAGCTGAGCTCTGGTAAAAAAAAAGTACTAACATGAGCAGTGCATAGAAATCAAGGTATTGCAAACATTTTAAAGACAAAAGCATTTAATGAGTGCACATATGGAAAGCAGAACGAGCATTTATTGAACCCTCTGAAAACTTGAAGTTACTTTGCATGAAACCAAATAACCCATCACCAATTCAAACAGGTGGGAGAAAAAACAAAGATGAAATCTTGCAAGTCTTCTGATTATTTAATTTGTTTAAAGAATTAATTTTTGACAGTCAGGGCTCAGTCCTAACCTATGCTGAACACTCCCCGTTTCCATTTACTATTACCAAGAAAAACCTGCAATTCACAAACTTAGGCCTTACATAATACATTTTCTGCTGGTCCACTCTACCTGTCAAGCTGTGCTTGCACTATTAGGCACTCCACACTATATCTACCGCAGTCCTTGCAGTGCCTTTTGATAAGGTGCTTCCTTTTCCCCCATGCAAAATTTCATTTCACCAACAGTCTTTGCAGTTAACCTTAGAAGTGACTTCCTTGCAGTGATGGAGAAACACAGGAACTGGACACAGGAGAATACACTACAGGTCCCTAAAAGACACAAAGATATAAGAGTATGATCCCTCTGATGACCCTGTTTTAAACACCACAGTACAGAAAGGCTAAGAACAGAGTACTGTTGAAAGGAAAAGATTATACAGTAAGTACTTGTACAAAAAAGAAAAAACACGCAACCAGTGAAGTGGTAAGAGTAGCACAATATTCTCTCTTGGTGTTTTTAAAAGACTTATCACCCTCTTTTAGAGGGGAAGTTGAATTAAAAAAAAAAAAAAACAACTCAGCTGGAGTTTCTAACTCTCAGTATTACAGAGTGACAGAAAGCAAAGGTGACCAGACTGTCTATACCACACATGACCTTCTGAGGTCTAGGGACTGTTTCCAAGGTCTAGGGATGGATCAGAAAGTTAAGTAAATGAATGATTTCTCTTTCCTGCAGCTTCACGGTAAACTCCTAGATTCAAACCCCACTTATGAGTAAGAACAAATGTGTCAAAACATTTAAACTCTCAAAAAAAAAAAATCTCAAAAAGCTGAAAACTGAAGAGACAATCCATTAGAGGGAAAGTGGTTCAGGATTTTCACCTTGGCATGGAACAAAGCTTTCTCAACTCAGGATGCTGTGAAAGTGCTTTTGCTAGAGACCGTACCAGTGCAGGCTGCCTCTGTCGAGGCCAAGCCTCCAGGAAACTATATTCCTCATGCTCTTCTGCCAGCCACTATACTTCGTTAGACCCCCACCCACCCCAAAACAGCCACTGGAAATTAAGGGACTTCAGGTACCCCAAGTTCTGGAGAACATGCATTTTGACCAGGAACTTGGTACCTCCATTTAGTCAAATACTAAAAAATGTAGGCATCTATATAGTTTCTTTCAAGTGCTATACATGAAATAACACTGCAAACCTGCTTTTCAGGTTTAGTCAACAAAGTTCTCCAAACAAAAGTCTTTAGGAAATTACATTTTGCAGCAATTTTCTATCAACTTTTTCATGCATATACATTAGTAGCTTATATGAGCAGAGATTTTGAGGGAAAAAAAATAAAGTATGGAACTTCTAGAGAGAATTACTGTGACAGTAACCTGGTGAGTTGATAACTCCTGCCCCTGCATACCATGTTTTTCCAATATAATCATTGCTACTACAGTATTACTGGCCAATGACCAGCAACAAACTCAGAAGCATGTGAATGCATTCAAATAACTAACAGTTGAGTCATGCCTAAACTGGACTTTTCTGCATGAAAATCATCCTGTGCTCTGATTATATCAACATTTGCTCTCCATCACCACAACAGTCATTAGAATATTAATAATTTCTGACACATACCACAACTATTGCCAGCTACAAATGTACAGGAAAACAGGTATCTTGTCTCAGCAGCCACTGATTTCCAAAGAGTGATACAACATTTGCGATGTCTGAACAAAAAGCTTTCCTGTACAGAATGTCTCATTTTCTATCATTCCAAATATGACTATATAACAGAAGGTGCAAACCTCAATCTGTTTTAATTAACAGTTACAGGTTTTTATACTGGGCGTACCATATTTGGAATGACTATCCTTCAAAAAAAGCACTTTGGTAGGAAAGTGTTATTGATCTCATGGAAAGCAAGACTACAAACCCCTAAGGATTACCACAAGCAAGTCTAATAATATTATATCAAATATATGTCCAATGTAGAAAAAAAAAGTCTAAAGGTAGCTAGGAGCAAGCCACATGAAACTGCTAAGTTTGTCTATAGGGTCAAATCAACACATTATTTCTGTAATTAGCAGTTCTTTTTATGGAAATCAGCATCATATCTCTAAAATTATCCACTAGCTTAACTTTTAACATTATTGTTCCAGTTCTGTAGAAAGCTGGGAAGATTGTATGTGAATATTTCAAGAGTACTGTCCAGGCTTAGCCGAGACAAAAATGTTATGTGAAGTCAAGTCAACACTGCTTTGCATCATACTGTCCTGCTTACCAGAGAGTTGACCCAGCTACGTAAGTCAGGTTAGGGCTGTATTTCTGGCCTGTCCCTATCACTTAGAAGGGACAAATTGTCCTTGGGATTCAGAGAGAATAATTCCAGAAGGAAGATCTTTTCCCCTTAGCAAGATCCACACGGTGAGGATAACCCAAACGAGGGCACAACTTCTTTACTGCAGATAAACAACCTGAAAACAAACATCTCTTGAGCCGCTCAGAGGACAGAGGTACCTGGAAGAGGATGGTTTAAACAGACAGCCTGCATACTGCTGCCACCTTCTCAGGATGAAGTTTCACTGCAGAAGCAGCTAAGCACTGGAACAATACGTGCCAAGACATCTGAGCATATTTGTTGCAAAAGACAGCAGTTGAACACTAAAAGAAAAAGAGGATGACGAGTTCAGAGGCTCTTCTGCCTGCCTTTGGGACTGATTGTACTCCAACAGATGACTGGAGAACTCAAAATGCATATAACAAGAAGGAACTGCTTGCAGGCACTCCACTACTGTCAGTCACAGAGATTCTCATTCAACATGCTGCCATCCAAACTGCAAAAGGTTGAAGCCATTCTGAAGATATGTATTGTACTCAGGCTGCCTTTTGCCCAAGGATCTTTTGTGGATGAGAACCTGACAACCATTAAGCTTCCCAATGATCCTACAAGGCAAGCCCATCACTACCAGCAGATACAGCAGCAAAGCTATGAAAAGCTCTCAGACTAAAAATTCCCTCTTAGACATTAACATCAGGCAACTCACTTGCAGACTGATAATCACCTTTTGTCATGTAACACAGAGGTCCAAATTTAGCCCGGATTTTAAGTAGGTAGATAGCCACAAGAGAGTATCTGGAGCTTAAAAAGGGATTCCATCAGCTCCTCACCACAAATAAGCTGAAAGGATCACTACCGTTTTCCTTGATTTAATTCTTACAAAAGTGTCTTATCCCTCTCTATGGCCTGTACACTCGTTATCTCTTTAAACCTTGTTCACTCCCTAGACGGTAACGTGCCCCACTGCTTCCCAGACTAGTGGTCAGAGACTTGTCTTGAATGTTCTGTGAAAGAACTAACTGGATATTAGAAAGATAATAATTACACTGTTCTGTGAAAGCTTTTATTTTCACTTACGTTGCGGAAGCATCCAGAGGTGCGAACCACAAGCAAATTCTCCTTCTACTAGAGCCTACAAAACAACAGACAATTCTCGCCAGAAAAGCACCTTGTGCTGTCAGTGAGAGCAGAAAAGACAGGAATAGGAACAGAAGCAAGGAGCAGAGAATGCCCAAGATCATGTGGATATTTGTATTAATGAAAGGTTTGCAACTACATCTTACAATTTCCACTTGGGTGGTACCCTGTAAAGCGTTGCATTCTGCTGAGCAACCCACTGCCATCCTTCACAACTCCTGAGGATTAGCCATGTTATTTCTAGGTGTTCTGAATACTTACTTCAACCACTGAAAAACACTTTCCTAAGAAGCCTTGAAAAAGTCCCATGCAACCAAACCTTCCACAGAGAGGCCTTAAAGTTGACACATTTAAGGCAATGGAACCACATACAGCCCTCTGTTCTGCAACAGCTCCCACTGCTGACCCAATACCTGCACAAATGTATGGGAATGAGCTACAGCGTGCAATGCATTGCCTTGGTCTAAACACACGAGTTCATTCTGCTAAAAGTGTCACATTATGCAACGTCTGTGGTTCAGATCTCAGTACTACAGGTAGAGGCTAATGCAAACTATTCCCGTTAATGAAAATAAGACTGTTCTTGCAAGCCTGCTGGATGCAAGTTAGAATGACTAAGGCTGTAGCATGCTGTGAACTTAGAATCTGACTCTTAAACTGTGTGGTGTGCAGCATGAAAGCCTGTGAAGTCTCAGTAATTGCCGGAACAAGTAATTGAGTTTTCATATTCTGAACTAACCCTGCCTGAGGATTTTAATACTCTGCAATTACACAATCCCACCTCTTCTCCCCAGATCCTAGGGATCTGACATGATTTAAATCAAGTTAAAGGAAATACTCTGCCCAGAACAACCCCAAGCCCCATGCTTAACAACCCTATGCTGATAGGAATTGTAATTCAGACCTCGCCACATACACATTCAGCGAGTCACAAGATTTCCCCCCACCATACCCACCGCCAGAGCATGAGATACTATTTCATTTAACAGTGCAACACAAAGCCTCAAATCAGTACGTCACCAATTTCTGCTGTCCCCAGAAATATTCTGCTTTGCTAGAAGAAAGTAAAACAAACAAAATACCTAAACCTGGGAAGGTGGACAGTACATTAGGAGAAAAATACTCAAATCTGTAAGCAATACATGCAGACCTGGGCAAAGGTTTCGTTTTCCCTGCAACACAGCCTTGTGTCAGACAAAGGCTGACAGATACATGAGTCTTGTTCAGTGGAATCCAGAGGAGTTTTGACACTAACTTCAAGAGGAGTGCAATCTTATCTGAAGACCTGTATGTCAGCAGACGGGAAGCACCCTTCTACCAAGTGCTTCAGCACGATTGCATTTCCATGTCATTAGAGATGTCTGTGTCTGCCTTTCACTGAGCATCTCACCAGTTAAAATGTCTAGCTTCCCAAGACAACTTTTTGTACTGTTTTTCTGGGACTGCTCCAAAACTCAGGTTACGTTTGTTGGAGTATTTGTGTTTTGAAGTTAGGCAAATTAAAGAAATATTAGAGTGCTACATTGAGGTTCAGGCAGTGAAGCAGCATAACTTATGTCAGTAATACCAAGTTATATCCAAGTCTTAACTGTGAGTCATGGAGTTACAAAGAATGGTCGTCTACTGACAATCTTCATACATTCCATAGGATTCTCTCCTTGACACCGAATGAATTTTTGGCTCAGAGAGGTTTTTTTGCCATCAGCTCTGAAAGGCTCAAGTTATATGTCTACCCTGACAATTAGCACACCACAGTGGGAACAGATCTACAGAGTAAAACACGTGGTGCTAAAGACCCAATATTGGCATTATGCACATTTCTGAGAGATTCCCCTTCAGACTAACGTGCCCATTGGTCATTGGACCATATTAGATGCAATCCTAGATTGTATTCTGCAGTTCAGTTTCATCCAAAGGAATTCCAGGTTACATACTCCAAGACAGCCCCATGATGCAAACAAAGATAATCTAAGTGAGGACAGTTCAGAGATAAATTTCAAAAGCACACTGTTAATCCAAGCTAAAATGTAAATATAGAGAGAGCATTTGCTCTCCCTGCTGCAAACACTTACAAAATATGCAGCCTACGTGAACTTTGGATACGAATTCTTCCAAGAGGCAAGAAAAGTAAAGAGCTAATTGGGTTCCTGAGCCAGTTCTGCTGGGAGGCACAGGTTTTGACTCTCCTAACAGTTTCTTCTGGGTTACAGTAACTCTCAGATCCCAACAGAGGAGATCCTGTTTCAGCTGAGTGACAGCCATGGAGATTGTACAAATGGAGACCTGACCAGGTTTGATTGTAGGAGGTGCTGAATCACAACCATCTCTCACAGATGATTCACAAATGCAGAACAAATTCTTCAATGCAAACAGGATGCAGTTAGTGTTCTGGGATCAAGATACATCTTCCAGCATTACAGTTATCTCAGCAATGTCTCTACAAAGCAAAAAGGTAATTCAGCAAGGTGCTGAAGTACACAAGACCCTCAAGCTAAGGCTAAAATTAAATCTCAATCCAACATGGAAAATTGGACACATGCTTCTCATTGGGAACAGGATCTACAGTGGTCCAAAGCTTGGATATAATCCAGAAAATCTTCCCAGAGGGAAGCCTTTTCTCTTTATTGTTCTCTTTACTGTGAAGCATTCCCTGTGGGAGCTGCTCTGTACAAAGCTCTAAGTCAGTTTTCAATTTAAAAGGGCTCCCAGTGACAGAACCTTGGTGCAGGCAGAGCTCCGTGTCTGAGTGCAGACAGCCCTCTCACAGGGTAAAGCCACTCCAGTTAAATTATTGGCAATTAGCAGCATGGAAAGAGAATGGCCTCTGCACAGTGTTAAAAGCCCGTGGGTCTTTCGTGGTCCATTTTGAAAGACATGCATCTGCTTTAGAAATCCTTGAGCTGCCCATGTTTAGACAGCAAGATTGGGCCCTACAAGTTCATTCTTTCATGGCTAAATATTTCCATAAAGGTATATAAACGATGACAAATCTCTTCTGTTAGCATATTTAATTATGATTTTTACATTAATAAAGCCTCAGGCTTTTACTGGTATAAGTGGCATTTCCTAGCATGCACTTGAATGAGAAAGTGCAGAAAGAATAGAAATTAATCTTTGAAGTCAACTAAATGGCCAGCAAAAGTTCCTTTTTCCCCAAAGCATGCTGTGAAGTTTTTGATAAACTATGAAATACAGCTTTTTATGTCCAACTAGTACAGTGACATTTGAACTGACTTTAAAGGATCTCAGACACCAGCTAATCCAGCAAAGTCACCAACAGCTGCCTTCTCCTCTAAGTAAACACAGGCAACTTTGCACGATAGGGAAACAGTCTGCACCTCTCTGCACCTCACATTAATGAGATAGATGTGGTAGCCTGAGAGCCTTTTAATAACCACCTGGACTCTAGGAAAATCCAGCTGCACAGTTCCCAGAGCACATGCTGTTCTCTGTTCTTGCCTCTAACGTGCTTTCCTAGAAGACCCTGGTTAGGACATCCCTGTTTCCAATACAGGTTTATACACACATTTCTTCAAAACATTTTTGTAACTGACTAGGAGAGAGGACAAAATAGGACTCCACTGGGACTAAACACACCCACCCAAAAATAAGAGATGCCAAGTTAAAGTTCTCAAGCCCAGTTCAGGCTGACCGAGAGTTGAACCTGTAGTATGCCAAATCAGTGCCTTAACAACAGGCCTATTGTTATTCCTAGCTTTTCCCCAAAGCTTTCCCATACTCCAGAAAACCCACCAAGTTTAAATTTAATTAGAAATGGGAGGCTGCCATGAAGCAAACAATGAAAAAAATCTTCCTGTTAGAAAGTTCTGGCCAAGCTTTAGTCTGACATCTACATGGGCAAACACTCCTGCCTGTGGCAAGCTGTGTTGAAGCCCATAAATACCAACAGAAACATGAGTGCGAGATCAAGTCAAAAGACTCCCATTTGTCAGAGATGGGAAAGTCCTTGTGCATCATAACCAGTCTGGCTAAAGGGCTGGTCTGCTCCCTTTCCCTGAAACCTGCTCTGAGAGATCACGAGACCCTTCATTTGTCAGTCCTTGGCTGATTGATGACCACCTTCAGCACCATGGTTCATCTCCCACCACCCCCACCAGACAGCAGTACCAGCACCTTCACTTTCATGGCCAGCAAAAGAATAGGTGTTTTATACCACCTCATCCTCATGCCAGCAAAAGCCTTTACTAGGAACTAAGCTTTTGCTGGCCTCCAGCTGGAGCCTTCTCCCTGCCTGATATTTATCTCCTTGATATATTTATAGGTAAACATATCCCCTCTTGGCCTTCGTTATACTATGCTAAGCAAGCAAGCCAACCTTTTCTAGTCTCCTCTCATAAAGTTCTCTATTTTCCTTATCACACGAGCAAGCTTTCTCTGCACCAGTTTATTTTCCTCAGACACGGGTCATCAGAACCGTATACAATATTCCAGAAGAGATCATTTCAGGTCCTTGTTAAGTAGCATTTATGCTCTCCACTGGAAGCAGCTCTCACTGATACACTCTAATTGTCTCCACTTCCCACCCCTCAGGCTCCTGCAGGCTCTCCATTTCCATTTTCTGCTCTCCTGTCCCCCCAAAATCAAAGCCACCAGCCACCACTCCCACACCCAAGGCACAGGTCTCTGGAGAGCAAAGTGAGGTTCTCAGGGGAGGCAATACCCAGCCGGCGTTCCCTGTCCTGCGATCGCTGGGGACGCTGGACAGGACACAGGTGGCAGAGTCCTGTCCCGGCTGGAATTTTGCAATGTTTGAGAGCACAGTATGGCCAAATTTCAGTAAATTTTCCTCAGCTAGGAACCTTGACACAAAATTTGCAACCAGCTTTTTATTTTTTTTTTTACCTCCCCCCCAAAGAATAGAAATACCAAGACAGATTAAAGAACTGCCCTACCTGTCCCACCTAAAACATTTCTAGAGCTTCTTATCCAGAAGACGACTATCTCATTTCTTTCACAAGAAATCCTCCCTTTAATTTTTTATTGGAATTCCTCATCTCTTTCAATTACAATTAGAACCAATATTATTCACCTGTTTAAATTTTAACTAGAATGCCAAAGCAGCACTCTAAAATTAGTATGTAGCAACAAGCACTCTGCAGGCTTTACTTCTGGCACTGGGCAATCCGAGCATGTTGAATTCTAGTCCTATTTACACATTGTTCTATTAGCTAAAAGATTTCACTGGGTAGCAACGGATGCAGTTGCCTGGAAGCCCATTATAAATATGCAGTGCCTGTTATCCTGAAAATCAGACACAGGAGTATAAATTAACTGCATTTCATATTGTAATACATGCAGCATACCTAATTTGGAAACAATATATACTTGTTACGTTTGTTTTAACCAGTAGCCTTCACGTAACACAAAATTCAACTCCACAGTTCAGCAGATGCTCTAAAATTTGATAATTTTACCTTACCTTCAACTTCAAAAGATATTTTGGGTTTGGCAAAAAAGGAGTCTAAAATGCTCAATACGCTTAAAATCAGACTTTAAAAAAAACAGGACTTAATGAGATTATACAATTAAAGATACTAAAAAAAGGCATATGTTGTGCAAAAATTGCCATGTTCTATGGTTACAGTCTTCTGCTGTCAATGGGAGCTTTCAGTTGTCCCATTAAGAAACATATATTAATTGAACTATACAAGTCCTTGGTAAAAATACTTATTTACAAATCAAGGAAATACTGAAGAGCATGCAGAACTATGCTATGCTTCTCATGAATACCATTTGGCAATGCTGTGTAGCATCCTGTCACATAAAAAAAAACCCAAAACAGAGCTTCAAATCAACAGCACGTATTTACAAGTCCTGAATTCAGATTTTTTTTGTGGGAAGATGCAAGGTCACAGAGGGGAATTTAGTTATGAATGAGGAAAAAAAGGCTTTTAAATCAAGCACTGTTTCATTGAAGGAGACCGCTCTTTTCAGATACCAGGTCCCAGTTCGGAAAGCACATTTTTCCCCATTGCAGTGAAAAGCCAGAATCAAATGTTGACTTAAATTAATGCAGCAGGGCAGTCAGTAACAGTGCGCTAGTTAAACACTGACATCTACAGTCATGTCTTGGGAAAAAGATTGTCTCTGGAGTAGGATCCAACCCGGCACCCTTTGGAAAGCATTGCCCCGTACTCACACTCGATAGTTATGAACGGGACATGCCTACCTGGTGTGAAACTCGCTGTGCAGGTTACGGATTACACCACGACATCAGACCTGCCAGGATTACTATTCATTATTAGCAATGAAAGGATAGACACGTGCAGAAGAACAACACTGCTATCAGGAGGCAGGAAAAAAAACGCAGAACTCAAAACCAGGCCCATGGCTTGGTTTTTCAATGCCACTTGAACATCCATTAATTTCAACTGAAGTTTGCTCTGCGCTGGCACTCTGACAAGAGGAAACACCTTGCAGTTTCTGCTGCTCCCAATGGGTAGCGTGGTTTTCAATTATACTATTAATTAGACCAGTAATTGCAATTGAAAGGAAAAAAAAAGTTAATTTGATAACTTGTATTGTACCTGAGCCACAATACTGCCAACAAAACTGGATGATAGCTATAAATTTAACAACATTTCATGCTAGAAAAGAAAGAACAACATTTACAGCCAGAGCACATATTTAGATTAGATGATTAACACTAGCTTGGCCTTGAATTTTCTTCAGGTGAGACCAGATGCCCAGATCTGCACAAACCCTTCCCAGCTGCATGTCTTTTGTTGTAACTGCTACAGAACAAGCTCTCAATTTTTTAAAACATCCAGGAAAAAATAAAGCTCTCAGAAGCCTAGGGCAACAGCTGCTCCCAGGCTCTGTGTATTCATCCCATGCAGTATCTTCACTCCACTATCAGATCACTGGCTGCTGTGCCCACAGCCCTCGCCTTGGCACCCCAGCACACTACTGGGAGGATCACCCATCTCAGAAATTCCCTCCTGCTAAACTCCAGCAGCTGACACTGTACTGCTGCTCATCCATGGTCTACATGCACTCAAGCCATCTCTTCATCCATGCATTGTAAGATTGATTTTATTAGTCAATGCCCACCCACGTTGAAGGGATCAGCCGCAACAATTTTAAATCTTCAGAGATCCACTTCCTTCAAAGGGACCTGAGCTCACATTATTATGCTCTCTTCAATGTTCCCCTGAAGAGAAATCTCAGCACTTGCAGCAGGGAGGAACAGTTAAGATATCCCTGCCATACACAGAGGGATACACTCACAAAATTACAGTTACTACCAGGGAAAGGGAACAAAAATCACCCCATGTATTAAGAGTCTGTACTTCCTATCTGAAAAGGACAAAACTAGTTTTTATGTGGAAACACAACATAAAAGAAACTGTAAGATAAGTATGAAGGCCAGGAGAGAAGAAATGCATGGATGGATGAAGAGAATTGAGTAAGTTGTTGTTACAAATGGCCTCTTACCATGAAGAGCTTAAACCCTTAACTTCTGCTGAATTGGAGGGCACTCATCTATTCTCAGGTAATATTCACCTCATTAGAGAAAATTCTATTTAAAATGTAGCTCTCAGACCCTCAGCTTTATTGTTTCTCCCTTGCCTGCTAGGCAGAAAGGGGTTTATTACCTTAATTTCCTCTCAGTTGGTGGACTGGATTTTCCTGACTAAAACAGTCAGGAAATCCTCTTTTCCCAGCCTCTTTTCAGGCATGTAATCCCAGGCTAGTCTATAACAATGCTATTGCACATTGCCTTTACGATCACTGCTTTGATGCGGGAAAACTATTGCTCTCTTGGCAATTTGCACTCTTCTTACTGGAGCAAGTCACAGTAGGGTCAACCAGCATCAAAAAATATCTAGGTGTTTCAGTTTAGTACCAGCTCTTCCCTTTCTCAGAAGTGCTTAAACTTGCAACCTTTGTCAGGGTTCACCATCATTTATCCTGTGATCCTACTGTTATTACCTGATAATAGATCTGGGTTCATAAACACCTTGTCTGAAAACTCCATCTCGCAAGTTAAGCGATTTTCCATCCACTGTTTCTGCTCTTACAGCCAAGGGTCTTGCCCGTTGGGACCCCAGATGATTATATCCTGTACACCCTCCTATCCCAACACTGCAATCCAGTATAGCATCCACTGTGCTCTGCACAGGGTTTTATCCTGTATACCAGTCACTGCACCACCTGGGCTAGATTACATGGCAGCAGTCCTTGGATGGTAAGCAGTGGATTAGCAGGGATGTCAGGAACGCTCCCGGGTAAATGGCTGCAGAGTCCTGGGTTCACAAAGCAAGCAGAGTTAAGAATTGATCTGCAGAAGGTTGTAAAACCACTGAAATACAAAACTGTGTATTCTCCTGTTCTGTCCTAAGTACATGCATAACATTTCCATGACCTTTACTACACAGCTCTTGCTATTCAGGGGTGTGATTCTAAACATTGTTTTGCCCTTGCTCCCGTCTTTTGTCCTGGGGATTGGGCATATCAGGTCCTCTGAGATCAGTAACGGACAGACCAGGCTCTTTGTGACATATTTCAGGATTAATTCAAATCAGGAACACAGACTAGAGCTCAAATTTTAGTCTGCTTTCAAGTCTTTGCCACACAAAATGATTAACTAATTTTCCTCATGTCTTACCCAGAATATCACACATCGGAAAGATAAGAGAGCAAAGAGAAACCAAATTTAAAAAATGGCATCTCTTAAAAATTTCTTTGGAATACATTATGGCTTCCCACCCCAACTGCCAGCCTTGATCCCCTTACTCCCCAGTCTCCGTGCATGAATCCTCTCTCACTGAAAGAAACCCTTAAGTGGAAAAGTCATTTCTGCAAAGTCCTCAAGAAGCTGCAGTTCTTTAGTCTCCCAGTCCTTTCACCCTCAAACAGGGGGAGCCAAGCATACCTTTGAATTACACATGCAAATGAAGGATGATGCAAATAGCTGCCTGTAAAATCCAGCTATGGTAGCATTGAAAAGGTTTTATGCAAGACTTTTGGTTTGCAAGAAAAGCAAATGACTGTTTTTAAACTACCAGTGATGGAGTACTTTGGATTAAAAAAAACAACCATCTGTTTTGTTTGTTTATTTAAATTTTAAGTATTAGAGTATTGGTTCTTTAAAGATTTGTGCTGGGTTCAGTTTATTAATGTTACGCAACTCCCTAGAACACAAGCTGAAAGACAAGTTTCTTTTCAGTATTAATACCAAACCATATCTTGTCACAGAGAAAGCTATTTTTCAGAGTTTCTCCTTGAAAACAAAAACTGTCAGCTAAGGCCAGTAGATAGGGAGTGCAATCATAGGATGAGAGGAGGAAAACTCTTAACTGCAAATCCCTGGACTACCTCTATCATCAGTCAAAGAAACAAAACATGTACCTGGGCATTCATATATCATTATAATTTATTCAGGGGGGTGACAGGTTTTACACTTTTATGGTCATAATTACACAACACCATATTGTTCTTCAGCAAAAGTATACACAAAGTAATTTTCAAGAGACCATTATAGAGCTTGAATCTGCTCACAACTAGTGATCTCAAGCCTGCTATTACATCCCCTCCCATTTTTTCCAACGTATAAAGTCACACAAAAACACTTGTTCCCATTAATGGAAACAAGGAAAAGGGATAGGATGCAGTGTTTTACCTTGCAGAAGAATTTTGACACTACCCCCCATCCTCTGCAAAAAAAAGCAGTTTTCCAAATTACTAGTAAGAGACATTTCAGCTTTTATTGTAAAGAATTTTCAGGTAGTTTATAGAAGACAAGAGGTCCCAAACTACTTGTATTTTACTACATCTGAAGTTTAATTGGCTGTTCAATCAAATACAGTTGCCAAAAATTGAGGTTTTTCAAAAATATTAGTTTTCAATCAGAAATCAAAGCAAGATCACGGGAGATTTTAGAAACTGAATTTTCCTGATATTTCCATAAGTTCTAATTGTTTTAATCATCTCTAAAAGCCAGCAGATCATGCTAGGTGAAGGACCATTATTTATATTTATATGTTATGGTGAAGGCCTTTCTATTTAGAGAAAGAAAAATTCTCAAAGCTGCCTCAGGATGCCCTGCAGGCATCACCACTCTCACTTAACTGTGGGGCAGGATTTTGCAGGGCAGGCGGCAGAGGGTTAATTGATTTTTCTGTTGGGACATTTGTAGCTTGATCAAAGTTGTCCATACATTTGTCCTTCAAATCTTCTATTTCTATTGCAGCTACGTTTTCCCTCTCAATTGTTTTCCAGCTCTGTTTATTGTTTCTTAATTTCCTAACACTAACGAGGCTTCCTCCTGTCCCTGAATTTTTCACCTGCCCAGCACTGGGCACTTCCACGGACATATCCCATCTTACTTCAAAAAGTAGTCAAAGGAGCAGGAAACACAGACGTCCTTTCACAGATCATACAAATGAGGTGCAACGTTACTGGTAAAAATCCTGCTAACAATTAATTCCATTTGATTTGCGAGACTCGTATAACCAAGTATCTCAGCATATGCCAAACAAGCTTGTTGCTTACAAGGTTGGTGTAAAAAAAACCCTGAGCTGGAGGGTGGGATCTAGGATAAGGTCTCTGGGATAGTTCAAGAGCACAGATTACTCACATGTGGACAGGATACACTTGTAGAGATTCACCTCTGCTACACATACAGCAGTTTTCATTATTTGGCCCAGATACATGCATCTTCTACAATTTGTCAGAGAATGATTGATACAGCAGCTGTATTAGGCTCTCCATAGTGCTTCCTTTAGAGTGCTCTTGGGGTTACATTCTTAGTCAGAGCACACACCAATGCAACACATAGGAAAGCTATTATCACTGGGAATACTTTAGGGAAAACACGTTAGACTTGGTCCCAAAATCAAGTCCTAAGAAGGGTTACTGGGTAGGGTCCTGCTCAGGATATCTGAGAAATGGTCTCTGCCTGCACCTAAGTTTGGAAGCACATAAATCCAGCACAAGGGTCTAATCAGTGGTTAGGGTATCATCCCAGAAGGCAACCTCACCCACGACTGTGTAGCCAAGCTTGTAACAGATGCGGCAAAAACCATCCCAGCCACTGTATTAATACACCACTATGATCTGCCAGCAGATGGATAACACTTCCATTAAGACTCAACAGGATATTTCACATCCCACTGTTGTTCTAATAGCGTTTATTAAATACAGAACTCAACAGCCATGAGAGAAAAAAAAAAATCCAGCTTTGCCTTCATGCCATAGGATAATCTTTTAGTATTTTAAACCCAAATGTATCTATTGCTGTTTTTCTGAAACTCCAGAAGAGACAAACACTGGGATTACTGGAGCTCTAAAGGTGCCCAAATCCTTCCCACTCCCCCCAGGAAGCTGCCCAGCACAGCCCCCCAGTTCTGACCAGCTGCACCCAACAGGCACAACTGCTAGAGTTCACCTCACCAAAAGCAACAGGAAACTCCAAAATTTTGCTGACTTTGGAGTCGTAACTTGGCCTAGTATAAAAAAAGACCAATTATTTTTTAACAGCAGCATAAAAAGCCTATTCTTTTAATATATTCACATGGATCATTAATAGCTTCTCTATCTCAATTAAATATTTAGTTTCAGTAAACCGATGGCATGATAATGGAAACTCATCTGCTAGTTCTTATGTGTATTTAAGAGGCAATGGCAGGCACATTTGGCAATAATACTCCCTATTACTATTATCACCGTGACAGTCAAAAGACATCTTTGAGACTGCATCAATTTTTAGTGTTTCCATTGACCACAAGCGTGAGAGGTTAATCCTGGGACACGGGCAATCTGCCAGGCAGGATTGTAACATCTTCCTTGGATCAAGTCACCAACCCTTCCTCACCACCCCAGAACCCATTTTGCCCTTCCACACTACATTTCCTCCTCACTGGCTGCCCTCTGTACACTACAGGTTTTCTTCTCTCCCCATCTGCTGAGAAAGTTCACTGACATTTTCCCTGGTTTCTCCTCACACTAGTGTTTTATATAAATAAAACCCTGTTCAGAACACTTCTTATAGTAAAGCAAAAGTAATAAAGTTTTACTGTATAGATATATCAAATCCAACTAAACATCATACATTGATAAGATTTTACAGGGATTATTTTCTTAAGTATGATTTTGAAATTTGCTATGAGCAGACTTGCATCCCTAAATTTACCAAGTGTTCCTGGAATATGTAATGACTCCGGTATTCCTTTTAGCATCCATTTGAAAGATGAGGTGTCCATCCCTTATATATGAGCATGTTCTTTAATTTACTAATGGCAATAAAGAGATTTCTCAGACAATATATACACAAAAAAGCCCACTGTTCTTCAGTACAGAGGACTGACCACATCAAAAACCCAGACTGAATGACACCTGAATGCTACAGTTTATAAGTTAGAAGTCAGTCAGAAACCTGAAGACTCCTAACACCTCCTCAAGCTCTATCCACAAATACTTGTTATTTTTCTCAATATATTATCTAGTCCTACTGATCATTACTGAAGACTAAAGAACTGTAAAAGTATTACACAGTTCTAAGGTTATTCATCATTTTATGATTCTACTTAGATTTTGAGCCATAATTGGGTCATAAGTGTGTTACGAGCTGTAGCCATACCATCCAAAACCCATGCAATACTGTAACCAATTTTTGAGTATTTAATATTCAATATAGCAATATAAAAATGCTTAGCAGTAAAGAGACTCTACTATGTTATTCAAAATGCCTATATTCCACAATACATACCAATTAATTTCTATGATAAAATACATCAACTGCTCTTCCCCATTTCACCATTTTGAGACCTTTAATAAATAATTTTTTCCTTGGATAATATAATGAACAAATTGCCACAATCAGGAAACAAAACTGCAGATAAGAAGAGAATGAAGATATTAGAAATCCACTTGCAGATGTCATAAGATAACCAAACAAGACACTCATTCCCACTCTCCCCTGGCAGAAATACAGCTGTGTTTATAATCTGTGAAATCAACTAAATCAATTATCTATTAAAAAATGCAGAAGTTCCACTGCTTTCAGAGCCACAGCAATAAATTTGATAAATGCCAACTTCAGTGTTCACTGGCTACCATATCACAAGATTGGAATCACTCTTGAAAGACTTTGTCCTTTATCATTATTAATCAATTCATAACATAAGTATTTTACTCGCAGAGACACTCCCTATTTTCTTCATTACTCCTACAACCCTAGTGCTAAAGTAGAGGATAAGAACATAGGGAACTCCTTAGAACCCACAATCATTCGCTTTTTTTTTGTTTGTTTGGGTTTTTTTAAATAATTCAGGCTTTCAGTTCAGAAGTGAATGTTCCCTCAACGGTGCAATGTCGGCTTCTCTCATTTTTTCTGTCATTACATTTTATAACCATCAAGAGCCTCAAGCATCCCTTTCAAAACTGAATTTACTGCATTTCTCGGCCTGTCCATCCATTATGAGCCATCACCTATTCCCTAGGGATGCTGGCGCGCATCCCTCACGCAGAGCGAAGGTGCTCTGGTGCGCAGGGGGCTGGTGGGAGCCCAGGGCAACCTGCCCAGAGATGCAGCCTGCGGAGACATTTTCCAACCTGAAGCTCGGTGGCCAATTCCCCAGCAACAAGATGGGAAGCCCTGAGAGTACACGAGAAAGAACAGATTCTTAAGGCGAGTTGTTTAGACATTAGAGTTCGGTAGAGCATGATGCAGACTGCGCTCCCAAGAGAGCATGTAAAATAAATTCACCTTTTTTTTTTTTCTGCAGAGGCAATGTTTCCAAAGGAGAACCAAGCTTGCACGCACAAAGGAAGATATATGGTCCGTGTACTGTATTATGAGAGCACTCACAAAATTAGGATGGTCAACAGGTTGGAGGGAGGAAAGCAGAGAAATAAGCTACTCTCTGAAGTCCTAACCATTGTAGCTTCTCCAGGTGGGTCATTCTTTTTTGCCCCCCTCCTCTGGCCAGCTTCTACTGCCTCTTTCTTCTCACTTCCTTCCATTAACAGAAAACCAGTAGCTCCCGGCTTTTCAGATGTACATCATTCACCATTGACCATGATCAGTACACTGAAGAAGTGAGAAATGCAGAAAAATGCAAAAAAGCAAAACACCCTCAAAATAGATTTGAGGGGATAAGAAAAACTGCTGCCATAAATAATGTAGGATCCAGGGGAATCAGCCTTAGAAACCACTACACTCTGAGCAAGTTTCCAGATGTACAAGGAGGCCAGGCAATTATGTTCAATTCTTGACTGATTTAATTGGTATGCACAGCAAACCCACAAGACAAACTACAGGCGAAGTTATAATTGCCCTGATTACATAGCTCTACAAGAAGCTTTCAACAAAATAACATGCAGCAGTTTTCCTTTATTTATATCTGACACTGAAGAACATCATGGACAATCCATTTTTAAAACCTCCTCTAAAGAAGCTATTATCAGAAGCTAGGAATAATAAAAACAGGAGGTGGAAAAGCAGTGATCTAGTCAGCACCTTGAAGTATATCCCGTCTGCTTTAATGTCTCTATTTTGTTTTGTTTGTGAAGGCTTAGGTTTAAAAAAAATGCCCAACAGTTTTAATGACAAAAATAGCAATTTATGATGTAATTTCTTGATGCCAGAATGTAGCAGTAAAGATCTTCTTTGTGTTTAGAGAGGAAAAAAAAAAAAAAATGTTTTCTCTCACTACATAGGCTCACAAAGCAGGGTTTGCAGCACAAACATTACCCTCTAACTTGAGCTGAATTTCTTCCACTACTGCTGACATAAATGTCAACTTAATCAATAGGTTATACTCAACTGTCAAAGTCTTTCCTACACTTATATTTTATCTTGCTCTTGAGTTGTTAGGGAGGAAAGAAAAATGAGCTACCTAAACCAACATCAAGCCAAACACTGCAACAAAAAAAAAAAAAAAAACCACACCACACACAACAACTTTTTCCGGCAGCCTGCAAAGATGAACCGCTCTCCCAGCTCTTCTTTGTGCTGGTGTGCAAAAGAGGTGCACAGGACAGCAACTCTTTCACCCCAACCGCACGTACTTCCAGCAAAGGCAGGAGACCATGTTATTCCTTGCAGTTCTTCTGCACCAAGGAAACCCTTTATCACTGACGAAGGCCTGTTTCATCTCTGGCTCGAGAGCTCTGTCTCCATGAAATAATTCATATGTGCATACGGACCAGCACAGGTACACAGCAAACACTGAAATCTCAAACTTTTCAAAACTATTATCCGTCTTTACCAATGCGTTCCCCCTTTGCCAAGTATCCTACACCTCAGATGGAGACGTATTGCTAAGGGTCAGCCTTCTCCTGCCACTTTGGGAACTTATCAGCGCAAGTCCTGATCACTCCTCTTACTGCTAACATCGGGTAGATTCCTACTTCTTTCAGAGATTCATGATCTTCTTATTGAATTATGTATCTTAATTGCTGACTGCATTGTCTGGCCTATTTAATCAGTCTTCATTAAACACCATCACTTTTACCACTTTAACAGACTGATCAGTGAAATACAGCCTGGTACATGCTGATCTTCTGGAAGTAAATAAAAGGCTAAATGAGACCTGGATCAATACGCAAATTCTGACCCCAGATCAGCAAAGCAGAGCTGCACAGCCTGGTCTCTAAACAGAGGAAGGCACCAGCTGGAACATGGAAATCTAGGTGGAAATTCCTCCTCCACCCCAGCTTCTGGGTGATTTGGAAAAATACATTTGGCCCACGGGTGATTTTCCCAAATGGTACCTAGGTATTTACTAGAGCGTTCAGACAGGCCTAAGTCACTCCCTCCCAAAACTGGTGGCGAGGAAACACGTAAACTCCTCAGACATTTGTAAATCCATCTGGGTATTGATCTGCATAACTAAGGATCTGAATATAGCTAGTCCTTAGTTTCTCTGTCTCGACTGTCTCCCATTGAAATGAAAAAGCAGCTGAATATATATATTGAGAGAGAGAGAGAGGGAGAGACAGACTGAACCAGAAGCTCTACTGGCATAAGTCTGGCACACGTTTATTTGGCATAAATTTGGTCCAGCAGATTTGTTGCCTCAAAGCTTAAAATAAACTGAAAACAAAGCTGCAGATTCAAAGCTTCACACTTCATACTTGGAAGCCTGGGGTAGTTCTGGAGAATAGCTGTGAAAGCTACAAATGGCAATAATACATTTTTAATAAAATTGCTGTTTTAAATCATTTGCTTTTAACATCTATTTTGCAAGTCTCAGAGGAAACCAAAAGCCATTTTGTGGCAGCTTCCTCATTTTTATATATTATGAAGAATCTCAAAGATCACTCCACCTATAAATACATGTTATGAATGGAGTTTGGTATGGAGGACAACAGCTGTAAAATAATGCCTGGGGGAATGAAAAATTTACTGAGGCTTTGATATAACACTGACAGGCAGAGGCTGAGTGCATTATTTCAGCATCAAGGTAACTTTTCTGTCCCAAGGACAATATTTCACACAGTGATTGCTTGAAAAAACAACCAATATTTCTTTTATTACACTTGTCTGTATTTTTTCCCCACACCCATATATTGAAATTGCTATAAATCCTATTTGCTCAGGCAACATTACCCATTTCATTTACTTGGGTGACACGCTTCTGAGCACATGGTGGTTTTTCCACACTATTTCCCGATTTTGCAGAAAACTGTGTGTATTAGGTTGCTTTAGCCAGTTAAGGGACAGGGGGAAGAAATCAGGAGCTCTTGGCACAGCAGTAATGATGCTGACCCCCAAAGAGACGAAGAGCAGTACAGTACACAAAATCAATACACCCCTCAACTGCAGTCACAAATTCTGCATGTGATGTAGGTCCTCTTGCAGCAAATTGCCAGCTGCAAACAGACAGGTTGTTATACAGCACACACACAAGACACAAGCAGGAACTCTTGTCTTTCAAGAGACAGCGAGAAAAAAAAAATTTAAAAAAAAATACATACACACTCTTCTCGCACACCACCTCAGCAGTGCAGTGATTCCCCACAAAGTCGGGGCATTACACCACCAAAAGCAGTTTGCTTCGTGCCCCAACGGGAAACATTTCAGACATACACACAGATCTCCAGCCTGGCCACGGCTGCAAAGCAGCACGTTGAACAGCTGCGACAGCAAGCACTTTTAGACAAATTTCCAACTGCAAGAGCCATTAAGGGAAGCTTGCTCAGCACGGCGGTAGTGCCAGGAAAGCAGAGAGCGCGCTGGCACGCAGCACTGACTGGACACTAGCAGCACCCTGCGTGCCCCAGCTGCACAGTGGAAGGCTGCTGGGCTCAACCTAATTCTCCTCTCACCCTTTCTCAGCCCGGGAGCTGCAGATAACCTTGGAAAGCTTTCCTCTTGCGGCATTTCCACACATGAAGGCTTTTCCTAGCTTTGAGCGTTTAGCCAACCCCAAACCCATTTTCTCCCTTTCCCTTGTGCTAATGCTGAAGCACACGGAAGCGAAGGACACATAGCAGGTCTAAGCACTTTCAGAGCTACAGGTTTCTCTGAAAAACGGCTGACGGGCTAGCTGGGAAGATGCGAATCTACACAGGCAGCAACAGAGCCAATTGTTGCAGTACAGAGCCGGCTGCAGCATGTCACTGTGCTGGCAGGGAGCAGGAGCACTAGAGAGTCTGTATGTGCCAAGGTTTGTTATAATTCTGACTGTATTCCAACCAGGGAGAACAAGCTCCCTTCACTAGGTTTTGCAAAGTTGCTGCATCTTGGATTGTAGTCGCTAGTTCGTTATGCTGTTAGTTTTCAGCCAGGCCAATTCCTCTGAGTCCAGGAGAAGCGTGGCTCCTTCATACAACTCTGAAGAACACCTTTGCCCAGGAAAAGTGCTCCAGAGCTTGAGTCAGAGACCAGAGACTGGTGTATGAAACACCCAGAGAAATGCACATAAGGAGCCTATATGGGCAAGCCCAAGAAAGAGGAGGTTGAGGGTGCGTGCCGAGTTGCAGGATCATTACCACTACCTCAGCGTCTGCATGGCAAGTTTGGAACAGGACCAACACAGCGCTTGTCCTCCTGACATAGCGCATAGTGCTGCGTTTCTGTCATCTCTGTGTCTTTTCTGTTTTCATCACCTGCATGGTAATGCCTGTCTGTCTAGGCAGAAATGATAGCAACCCTGGTAACTGTCACTGAAACATTCCCCCTTCAATCCAGGATGAAGATCCCACGCTGTGTGCTATTGCTTGCGATGGCACTATAGCCAATAAAACAAATTGGGCCAAGGAAGACTGATTGCTTTGTTTGATCAAATTACAAAAAAATAGTAGCTGAAGGGAACACAGGAGATGCAATATCTCAACTTTCATCAAACATCCGCTACAGTGCCTCACAAAATCACTAAAATGTTTGAATCAAATTGGTTTGCACAGAAGCACTGTCAGATGGTTTGAAAGTTAACTGGAAATCATAAGCAGAGAGCAACATTGGACAGCAGAGTTTTGAGCAAGAAAGGCATTTGTAAGTGTGCTTCCACAGGGGTTACCATTAGACTCCATTTTATATAACATTTCTGCTGAAGCATCTGGAAGAGCAAATAAGTAGCACATTAAACTTGTGACCAGTAATTGCATAGAACAAAGAGGAGCCGGTTGGAATAGAAAGCCTGGCCACACAACCACTTGCAATGCAAAAAACCCATAGTATTTTTAACTGGTGTGAAAATATCATAGCAAGAAAAATATTGGGAAAGCTATAAATGCAAAAGAGATGCCTTGCCATTTGGCCAGCAGAGTCGCAGAACCATGACTTGAGGCCAGCTCTTTTCCAAACAAGTTGCCATTCTGAGCAGAGTAGGTAAGATCACAGGGGACATGACAGCTATTTATGAAATGTACCATCATTTGGTAAGAGCTGGCCATCTGAAGAGTAGACAGATCTCAGTAAAGTTGAAAAGGTTTAGAGAAAGGTGTCTGTATTTATTACATCCTCATTAATTAGCAAGTGATTTTCTCCAAGCAGCAAGGAAGATGGAATGAGTAAGAGCTGACACTTGCAAACACTAGCAAGGAACAGATGGTCCTGCTCTCAGTCAGAGAGACAAGGCTATGGATCTGAGTCTCTTGATCTGTAAATACTAACCCCTTTCTTTTGCATTATATCAGTCTGGAAATAAAATTCCCAAAATATAATACAGTCCAGACATCACACTCAGGCTAACTTTACGGCGTTCTAATTCACCTTCTGCCAAGCCTGTAGCTGAAATACACGCATTTTCCTTTCATTTCTGTCTGTTGTCAACATACCTCAAGTCTTTCAGCTATCAGAGGAATCTTCATTAGCAGCCTATGATCTGTTTTGCACAGCCAGCCTCACAGCTGATTAAGTTGCTAGATAAAACACATTAAATTTCAGATCCTAATTCCCTTTATCAGCTATAAGAAAACACTCCACCCTGCAACAAGCCTTACTGTTAATCTTCAGTAGCACCTACAACGCATCAGATGGACAAATTAAAGAGATCCATATCTCCTGCTGTAACGTAAGGGTCCGAGTGCATCAAGATGCTCTGCAACCTCTCCCTGGCAGGGTTTGCCTGCTCTGACCTGGCACAGCAGTAACCTGGGATCCAATTCTGGGAAGAGCCATGGGGAGGAAGATGCAGGAGAGGTCTTGGCTGGGACCTCTCGCCCTTGCTTCGGGAGGTGTCTGCAAGCTCAGGGAGGTCACTGCTCTGCCTGGCTCAGCATCACCCTTGGCTCCCAGCTCACCTGCCCTCGCTGCTCCCTGACATCTCACTTGTTTACCCAGGCGCCTGGTATTCAAAGTTACGCTTCGCATTAACAGGAGCTAAGTAACCTCGGCTCGTTTGTAATTAAAGCACATTATTGCCAATATGAACTATTCCCAAACCCTGCTCAATAACCGACACTGGCCCTAGGCCCATCGTCAGTAGTTGAACTCAGGCAGGAGACAGTCGAGGCAATGAGTCAAAACCATGAGAGCTATGGTGGATATTACTGCTGATATTCTCAACCTCACGCCTGTCCCAACACTCACCTTGATCCACTGGTGCTGCACACACAGCAAAGCAGCAGCCCAGCGACACTTTACTTCCAAACCCATGAAAGCTGCAAGCGCCGAGGATCTGCTCCTCCAGAAGTGCAAGCCACAGAATGGCACGTTCTCATGGGTGCTCTGCAAAAGAGGAAAAAAAAACAGAAAAGGGCCCTTTAGTCCAGCACTACTGAACTCCAGATGCTGCTCTCTGAGATATATCAACATCAGTTATGACCGTGTGGCTTGTAAGGGGCACGCTAGTCACAACACATCATTTGCTTTGCTTTTTTAAATGGGGAGGGAATGGGGGATGTTTGCCAACAAGAGAGGAAGCACATCCAGGCACACTGCGCAACAACAGTGAAATGTATAAGTCATCAGCTACCACCCTAATCCTATAAACATATCCTTACCAGCTTAAGTGGAAACCCCCAGTCTTGCGATCATCAGCACCAAGTCCAAATGGTGCCACTAGGAACATCCCTCAGAGACAGATAGTAGAGTCGATGCTATTTAAAGTCTTTTTTAAATGACCTGGACAACATTCTCACCAAGTTTGCAGACAACACCAAATTGAGAACAGTGCTTGAAATTCTGATTGGATATTTGCATGATTTTTTTTTCCCCCACCATGCAGGTGATCAAACACCAGAACAGGTGCTAGGTGGATGGGGAAGATTTATCCTTGGAGATATTTAAAATTCAACTGGACAAAACTCGGAGCAGCCTGATCCAAGCAGGCCCTGCTTCAACCCCAGCACCTCTGAACAGATGACCCCCAGGGTTCCCTCCCAACCTAAGTTATTTTACAACAGCATTAGTTAATATATTAACAGCAGGGCCTGTGCTTTTGTATACCCTCTGTGCAATATTATTACAATGGGTTATGGAAGCCTGAACATCCTGAGTAACACCCTATCTTCAGGTCTCGTTTTTGTTTAAGTATCTAGCTTCTGACACAAACTAAATTAGATTTTACTCAATGCTAAGCTGTAACAAACAGACTGTCTAATGAGTACAGAAGCTTCCTCAAGCCACGTTGCCTCTCCTTGATGGCAATTGTTACGATGACACATTTTGAGCTCAGTAGCTGCTTTCAAGGAGAATTATGCAAACTACACAGGGTCTCCTCAGAATTAGGCACAAACCTTAGGTCAGCTATTTTAGAGATTAAAAAGAGAAATAACGCACAATAAAACTCCTGATGGTCAGTGTGAGTAATTACTTATCTAACTAAAAGCACATTTTCCCCTGTGTCCTGAATGCTCTACAGATTGTCTGCCTATAGTTTTGTAAGCAGGCTAATTCTCAGCCTGCCATTCTTTGCCTACACTAGTTCATTCTGCTATAATAAATTGTTGCCTGTAGATGCACTGAATCTGCAGGACTAAAAAAAGGAAACCTGTCCTTATGGTAATACTGCTAGAAAAGAGCAAAACACAAAAACATTCATTTTAGCCAAAGTGCAATGAGTAATGAAAGAATAAATAAATTATAATTGGTTAAATTATTGATGTCTATAATTTAGGAATCTTCTTGTTAGCAGTAGAAGTTTTCCTCCCTTAGCTATTTACGATGTGCGGGTGGAGCAGAGGTAGAGGGTGATATATTTGCAGCCGCATTTGGATAGCATAGTTTTGTAACCTTGCAGCATTCTACGGAGACCTGAAAGTTGTTGACCCTGCCAGCAAATACCAATTACGAGTTCAGCAGAATCTGACTGTCCTAAAGCCTTGCTTTAAGGAAGCCTTCAGCTTATTAACATGATACCAGCTTTCAAAATAAATACAGAAAGATCTCCTTGCTTATAAAACATGTAGCAGCATTATACATATGAACAGCCCGAGACTTGCAAAGCATTTTTCTGGTTAGTTGGCATTTTTCTTTGTAAGTAATTGTGGTACTAACAATTCTACTAAACCAAATAAGTACTTGAAAAACATTCAGGAAATTTATTCTATGTAATGCACCACTTCTCCTTGAGGATGAGGTTCTACGGAAATATGGACCATAAGCCTTTCTTTTTGATACAAAAATACCATGCTTTTCAGGATATTAAAGTTTAAGCAGTTATCAGAAAAACAGGGCTCAACTAATTACAATCCTGTATTCTTTCAACACAGTGCTGAAGCGTACCGATTTGACAGAAATGAAAGCTGCAGCCACAAAATGTCTCAGCAGAGTTTTGTAGCTCTCCATGTTGTAGGGTTGTTTTACCTTGTGAAGGAGCGTGTGGCATCCGAATTACGCTCCCAGGTCCCTGGGCACCCTACAAACATCACGGTGCCCTGCAGAAGGGGAACCACAAAGGCCCACTCACTAAACACGGAGCGCTTTATAAGGCTTTAGCTGAAACATAACCCATTTGTGTAACGCACACTAGGGCCAGCGTCACTACTCAGTATGGACCCCAGAAGAAAAATACCACCACCACTCCCTCCCGTGTTCTTGCCTCTGTGGTTTATTAGTTATCTGTGATGTTCAGGGCTCTCTATTGTTACGAGCCTGACTCCAGTTGGTAATTAATGGGAATTCCCAAGAACACAACAGGAGCCTCTTAAGGTTGTCAGCAGGAAGCGCTGAGAGCACAGAAAGCCTATTTCTCCAAAATGTTTTCTCTTTCAGCTGCAGAGATACACCTCTCCACACACCTTGAAAAGTCTCCTGAACTTTTTGAACAAAAGGAAGTCTCTTCAAACCATCGCCCCTGCTTTTTTTTTTTTCCCCTCTCCCTCTTCTCTGTGCTAACCAATACCTTTCCCCCAGCTGTTGTTGCTGCCTGTAATATGTTTTCTACTGACACACAAAAGCTGTCGACCTGGCCAGCAAATAGCAATTACAGATTCACTGGGAACACGCTGACTTTCAGCTTTGTTATAAAGAAGCCTATCTAACCCCAGGATCAAGTACACAGAAAGTCACAGGTTCCGATCCCTCCTTGCCAGAGGAAACTCAAGCACACTGCTCCAAGGACGATGCTCTGGCAACAGGCTACTTGGGACAAAGGAGAGAAAGGAACGCTTGCACCCACACAAACTAAGGCAGAACTACTCCACGTTGAATAGTTACACAATCACTGACCAGAGAGGAGCACAGTACCCAACGTATACTAGCAGAGGAAAACAACCTGGATTGCAGTCCCTCCCCCAATTTATTGCTATTTTATATACATTCAGATTCCCAATCCCTCCCTCTCCCAGTGTCCCCAAATTCTAAAGTGAAAACATCATCCTCACTCTTTCTTCTCTCAGCAGCCAGCTGTTCCCCCCTCTAAAGGGGACGCGGGCTAGTAGTCAGAGCACTGGCCAAGAAGATGGCTCAAATCTTCCTAAATAAAGGAAGGCAACAACATTAGCCTTCCCATAATACCACTTTCCCCTTTTACAGGATGACAGAAAGCCTACTCTCCTGCCTAGACCCTATTAGTTTGATGACCACAATCAAGACAAGTGTAGAGAGAGACCTCCTTTTGGGAAGCACAAGGAGACTAAAGCCCCAAATAGAGACTGTGCCACCCAGCACAGGTGTGATTTACCTCTCTCTGAGCCAAGCAGCAGAATTTAAGGCACCTGTGGCACTTCAGTAACAAAACCAAATACACCTGAAGACATGGGCTTCCCTGAGGTTAATACAGTTATAAGGACTTTAACTTTGGACTTGCAGGTCCCAAAAGTAGTAGCTTGTCCCTTAGATCTTGAGGATCTAAGCCTAAGTAAATTCAGAAATAAGGGAATAAGCTTTTGCTAGGCACCACTGTCTCCTTTCATTTTTTAAGTATTATTCATTTAGGGCTTGCTGTAAATGTGGGTGAAAGCCCAGCCTCTCAAGGAATAACCACCATCAGCTTTGTCCCCGATGCAGTGACCCTGACAACTTCACACCACCAATTTTCAATCATAGATGATGGACTAAGCAAGGCTGATTTGAACCAGCTGCACTCTGTCAGCGTCTTTGCTCTGATCTTCACGCTGCAATAACGTTCCATTTGAACTGATTCTGGCAGGGGTGAGGCTGTTAAGACAGCAAAGTACTCTTTGCCTCCCCTCTGTCACAAAAGGAAAAAAAAAAAGAGGCAATTTTCACTAATACTACTAAGGTATTTTTTTACAATAGTGAGAAGACTGACATGACCCAATTTCTGTCAAATGCTTGTGTGTGCACACGTCCTCATTAGTTGAGGCTTCAGAAGCTGACCTAAAATTTTAAGGTCAGCAGACCAGGCAACAGGAGGAAAGGCTTATGCCAGAAACAAACTTGCATCCATAGAAGATTATTCCTAAATTTCCCAGCTCTTTCTGTGCAACTTAGAGCTTGCTGCCTTTCAAGGAAAAGATTTAACATGTCCTCAGTCTCCATCATGTACCATAATAATAGTTGCCATATAAATGCGTCTCACTGCTTATCTATCACAAAAAGCACATTTTGTGGAGGCTTGTATGTCCCCAAAGCCCAAATCAAAAGCTGGTGTTGGACTGTTTACTCTCCAGTTCCCAGCACGCACACACACATGAGCACCTGTTAATACCATTTTTAGATGAACAGTAATTGGCAGACGGCTCCAGGCACGGTTTCATGCAAAAGCTACTGGACTCAGTGAGGTGGAAGGGCAGCAGAGTGGGGTGCAGCCCCCTGGAAACCCAAGATCCAGGGTGGATGAAGCTGGCTTGCCAGCCACTGGACCACGGGCTCTGATCCCTGCCTGCATTCCCGTCCTGAGACAAGGCACTGCAGAGCTCTACCCCAACAGCCCAGCCAGCTCCGTTCCACGGTCTCAGACAGCTACTTCGTTAACCCCAACAAAAGTTGCTCACTTTCCCCTTGTCTGGGTAAACAGAAATCCTTCCCAAAGCATCAGGAATGAGCTCAGTTTCAGATTTTGGTGGCAGGGACCCTGCTGTCAGCGTAGAGGACAACAGCACCAGACGAAGGAGACCATCTACCGTCTCTCCTTGTCCTGCAGCAGGCCATCCAGCATTAAGACACACTCCTGTTGCTGCTTGCTGGCATGCTGGTCCTTTTAAGTATGCTTTCATTTCTCACACCGGGCTTAGCACGCAACAGACCATTTTGCATTGCAGTCCAGCCTCTCATTCAACCGACTGCTTCTGTCCACTCAGAAATATCTGAGATCACATTTACCTCTCTGTTGCCAGAGCCCCAAGTTACTAGGTACAGCAACCATGCCAGTAAACTAAGGGTTAATAGTAATTTCACTGACAAAGGTGCTTAAAGAATTAGTTCCTGGAAGGATCATGGGAATCAGGAGTAGTTACCAACCACTAAATTAAACAGTTTATTGGCCTCCTTGCACAGGCTCTAATTTACGCCATTCTCTGCTGGGTAGCCTATAAAGAAGTATCAGCTCTGAAGCTGGCTGGGATTTAACACTGGTAAAGCAGCTGCAGCACCACCGATTCCAAGAAATTGGCTTTGTTTCACCCAGTGGATGATCTCGGCAGCTTTCCTGACTGGACATGGACCTAGCCAACAGATCCCTGTACATATTCCCATCCCCGCGTGTCAACAAAGCTGCCTGACCAGATTCACTGACTTGATTTCAGTTTAAATATTGGAGTGCATAAGTACATCAAGAAAGGGCTTGGGCCCTCCAGAGCCAACTCTTTCCAACGTTCCCAGCTCCTCCAGAGAAGCTTAAAAACTCTGAAGACCATACAGACAAATATTATTATAATATAATAGAAGTAAAACTGCAATAGCTACTAAAACAACTTTAGTAAAAAATAATCATGAGTATACAATAAGACAGAATATACTAAGGTGGCTCCTTTTAAATGCTACAGTAGAAGCAGCTAGTCCGAAACATGCAATCCTGACAATGCCAGAGCTATGAAGGGACATCAGAAGGCTCATCAGAAAAAAATATCATTAAATGATGGCCTCTGCCAGGTGAATTTGAAAGACGGGGCACCACTGATCATCTCTAAGAGACAGCTCCTCCCTTGGTGACCCAGGCAGGGATCAGAGTGGAAAGAAATGGGGTTTCGTATACAACCCAACATCCATTCCCTCTGATGCAGAAGATGTGATGTGTACAGTCTCTTCTAGCAGATTAATGCACCCACCCTGCTCCTTTCTTGTCTCATCTGACTGGAGGAGAAACAGTTCATAAGCATCATCCAAGTCTTCGTGACAAACTTTTGAACTAACTCATCATGGGAGAAACGCCTGCAGTCCATTTCTCTCTAATATTTATTATTTCAGGCTGACTGCAGGAATAAGGCATTGATTACACACAGTTCATGTTTTGAATATTAACTTCCCAACCATGAAGAGTAGAGCCATTTGAGTTTGAACAAGAGTTTAGCTTTTAGGACACAAAACAGCAGTTTCCAGAAGAAGGAAAAAAAAAAAAAAAAAAAAAAAAAAAAAAAAAAAAAGCTTTACCAAGCCTGTACTGTATCCCAGTTTGGCCCTTGGATCTAGTGGTGAAAGCCAACACCTGAGCAAATGCTGGTATCCCAGCAGCCATATGAATCCAGACAAGTCACTTAATCATGCTGTGCCTCCATCTTCTCATAGGAATAACGCACAGCTACTTCACTGAGGTAATGTAAAGCTGATTTCATTAGCATCCACAAACTGCTTTCTGCCCAGCAGAGGAAAGTATTAGGGAAATGCTAAGAATCTCTACTGCTGGGCTTCTCTTCTAAACTAGCTCTTTCCATAAGTTATGTCCTACCAAGCATGCAAAAATTTCTTAGAACCTTCTTAATCAAGAAAGCAAACATATCCTCATTTGCCAAACACAGGCTTGTAATTATGTGGGAACAAGGCAGAAACAGCACATACATGCATTAACATTGACATGATCAAGAGATAACAGCACCATTAATACATCCTCTTGGAAATGACAGTTTGCAGCCAGACAAACAGTTGGAAAATCATGAGTGGAGCTCATTAAACATTTTCTTTTGCAAGAAGAATTCAACAAAGGGGAGGCTTAACGAATGCTGCAGTAACTCAAGGGAGAAGAGGGATAGTGGTGCTTAAGTGAGCTAAATACATTCTGAAGTATCCATCCAAATGGACCCATGGACCTCAGGTACCCAGAGCAGACATTTAATGGACTGCAGGACAGCTGTAAATAACCAGCTGACCTTGTACGAGCTCCTTCATCTGCTTCAGACAGAAAAAAATCTGTCAGTAAAGATAAAAAAGCACAAGCTCCTCAGTAATTGACACTAGCACCCAGAAATGGTGTAGGATTGGGAAGGTGAGCAGCAGAACTGGGCACAGGAGCAGAGCAGTCCATAAAACACTTGCCATTACAACACAGGATACCTGAAGGAAAGGACTGGGGAAACACCTGGATCTGTGTTAGAATCCAATGTAAAGTCAGGATAAAACATATTCCACTGTCAATCTGTAACATAAAAGTTGTTCTTACTCTTATCATAGCATTGACTCATAAACGACTTCATATTATGCTGCCGTATCCTGAATTAGTTTCTTTTTTTCTTCTTCTTTTCTTTTTTTAAATTAGAACAGGCTTATCTTTCCAATTTTCATTTTTCAGCACAAGTCAGCATTCTAACTCCCATTATTTTCAACGACATTGACGTTGGGAAATACAGAAACAATCCCATGGTTGTTTCTTTACTTCCAGACTCCTTGAAAAACAGCCTGACACGTGCTGACCCAGGTGTAGATGATTTTGCTATACGTCAAGTTAAATGCCTTCAAGTCATTTCAGCTGCTACAAGCAGTCAAGAGATTATATCTATAGTAGTACTACTAGAGATAATAAACATTAGTTCAAGAGTTAAAGGCCCAGCTCCAGTCTCAAAAATCATCTTGTCCCAGAATAATTTGAGTTGGAAGGGTCCTCCTGAGGTCCCACTCAGAGCAGGGTCAATTAGAGCAAGTTGCTCAGGGACCCATCCAGCTGAGGCTTGAACATCTCCACAGACAGAGGTCCCACAACCTCTCTAGGCATCATTGCGGTAAAAGAGATTTTTCCTTATAATTAACCAGAATTTCCTATGTTCCCACTTGCACCCGTTGCCTCTCATCCCGTCCCTGTGCACCTGTGAGAAGAGTTTGGTTCTGCCTCCTCCATGTTCTCCGCTCAGGCAGTTGCAGACAGAAATAAGGTCTCCCCTGAACCTTCTCCTCCTCCAAATATTTTAGCTAGTGAATAGTTACAAGACTTCCAGTGCTTTTTAAGCTACATGAACCTATATGGAAGAGGGTGGTCTTCTCATTGTTTTGGTTACTATTGTAAACACAAGTCACCATTCTCTTCCAAAAGCTACACGTTTGGTAGACCTTTCTTTGTGTGACATGCAAGACAGAGCCCTTTCATTTTAACAATGGTTAAGATTGGATTAGGTTAAACAAATGCAAAGCACTTGGATCTTTTTCTAAAACAAATTAAGGATCCAATATACTTTATTAGATCTGGGGAATACAGGATATTTCTCCAGACTAAAAGCTATATTGCTTCTGTTCTGTGATATTGCTACAGCTCAGGTGCTCAGAATTTGTATCAGCACCTTCTAATATCTTTAAAGTTCCAACATGTTGTAAAGTAAATCTTTAATTATCTTCTTGTCATTTTACCGTTGTTGATCTGCTACCCATATCACTATATTAAGTCACAGAGCAGAGACGTGACATGGGCAAATACTACTGATGGGGAGTTCAGGTGGGAAAAAAAAAATCACCTTAGTTACATTAATAAGCTTTCCCCATAAGGCAAACTCGGCTCAAGCTGCTGCAGTCTTAATTTCTAATTTGTTTGGAATCTGTTTTGATTTTCTGTCTCCTGTTAAATATAATTCTCTTCTGGGCTCTGTTTTATGCATTGATTTTTGCAATTGCATCCATATTACATTGGGACCCAAAGCCACAGTTCTCTAATTCAGGTTACACAGAAAAGTTTAGACAAATAATCCCAAATTATTTTTTTTTTAATTAGATAAATACTTTGCGTCTTTGAACAAGGATGGGACTCAGACTAGTTACAGCACCATTTGTTCTCACAGTCAAGGATATACATCAGGAAGGGATGGACTGTTGACTTTTTAAGAGTGTGCTAAAAAAAACTTCCCTCTGGACTGTACTTCGTATTGGAGAAACTTACAGTTTAATGAAGTCATCAAACTATTATTTTAAATAGCTGTGCTCCAGAGTAGCCATCAGTGCTGCACTGAGACAATCTCCTAAAAACCTCTTCCGCACAGGCCTCATCTCTAATGCAGCACATGATGACTTTTTTCCTCTTAAATAATCACAAGTGGGTCTGACATTTTTATTTCAAGCAGGGTAATTTTTACTGATTTTTATGGCTACTAGATTAGTTTTAGCATGTATTCATCTCAAAAAATACACGCAGAGAGCAGAAAGCTCATTACCACTGTGCAGACCTGGTTTCTATTCCTGGCAAGTCATTTAGGGCTTTCTGGAAAACGCAGGTGCAGCCAGAGGCAAAGCCTCCTACCCCTGCTCTCAGCTCAACAACTCCACTGCTGAAGGCTGTACCTGTGTCAGCACAGCACTACACCCAACCTAATCCAGTTGTATCCTCTCTTACAAGAAGCTCCTCCAGCTACCCTTGTCTTCAGCTGGAATATAAGAAGGCAACAGCTCTGAGAATTAACGTTCAAAATTAACTGGGCTTGAGACCATCCCATCTGTAAGGAGCAAATACTATTAACTACTTTTTGGTGTTTTGCCAGCTGAAGTTACTCGGAGCTTGTAGAAGTACTTGGTGGGTATGAAATAGAGGATGATGCATAAACATTGAGAACCATTAAAGTGGTAGAGATTTTTTTTTTGGTCTGTTTTATATAAAAGCAAATAAGAATTCTGGCTAGCAGCCGACAATTTCTGCTGCTATAGGAAATGCTGTTTCAAAGGCAATGAAATCTTTATACCTAAACACCCTTCCTTCACCCCCTTTATTCACAGGGTGTGACACAATAGTTTTGATCCTCTCTTGCATTCAGTTCAAATAAATATTTTCAATCACAAACTTATTTCATATAGACAACCAGAATATTGTCAAGGACAAGAGTCTCCTTCCTGTTCCACCTCTCCCCTGCTCCATTTCTTCCTACAACGAATATGCCACAGGATAGAGATGCCCATGATACTATTCCACTAATATTAAGAGATTTGGTTTCCTTCCCCTTAGAAAACAGCCTACTAGAGCTAGATGCATGCTAGGTTGCTTGCTTTCAAAATAGCCAAGAAATAGCCCAACAGGTTTTGGGGGGCTTGGTTTTGGTGTGGGTTTTTGGGGGCGTAAACAAGGGCTCCCTTCTCATCCCTCTTCAAGCAGAGCATAATCTGTATGCTTCTCTGATACACTGCTCGTTGTCTAAGTTTACTCATCATGTTGATCAAGGAGTCTGGAGTAGTTCAAGTACCCTCATTGTGTTCTCATTTGCATTTTAGAGATTGCCTTCTCCCCGTCATCTCAGATAGAAGAAAGCAGAGCAGTCGCTGTGATGTGCCACCCTACCATTGCGCTGACCAACCACACAGGAAAAGACGCTTTGTACATTTTTTAAGAAGATGGAGTTTTCTATTGCTCCACCACAGTGATTATTTTTGTGTCTCATTATTTCAAACCCTTTCTGCTTCATTATAAAAACACCATTTGCAAGAGCTAAGGTAACTAGCACAATAGCATTTCAAGGCAGCATGCATTAATCAATACAGCCTCTACAGCTGAGAAGCACAATGTCGCTCTCACTGGGAAGGTGTAGGTTTCATTTCAAGCTGCTCTCCACCCTCCTAATTAAGCACTTTATAACTCATCTTCTACAAAAAGCCTTAGCTCCCAGGTTGAAAAACAAACATCTCTGCTGAGAAACAGATGTGAATATAACTGGAGTCAAAACAAAATTACCCCATGTGTAGGAGAAAAAAAAAAAGAAAGAAAAAAATTGAGTCAAATATGATAGTCCCTACTCCATCTAGAATAGTTAGTCTTGACCCATGCACACATATACACCTGCTATTTTCTGTACAGTGTTCCCAAGCCTCAGGGTCACTTGTTTGATCTGGCAAGAAGAAAGGAAGCAAGGGCCAAGAGAGGTTTCCTACTCATACTTTTCACAGCCTAACACCCCATCCCATTGCCAAAGAGCACTTGTTCTGGTAGTGGGGTGCTGCAAGAGCACACAGCATGCAGCCTGGCACTCACTAGAACTCAAAAGGACAGATTTTTATTTCCAGGGCTGCTATTGAACCAGGAAGCTGTTCAGTGTTAATGCTCATGATGTTATTTCAGCTTCACTGAGTGACCTGTGTGGGCTCTACCTCAAACATTCAGTCCATTAGCTGTACTTAGAAAAATATGACTTTTGTTCTTAAAATAGGGTACTGTGTTCCACTGTGTCTTGTGAGTGCACATAATTTCTACCACCTCCCCAACGCACCCAGAGCAAACCAGACCAGTGGGAGCCAGCAGAGCCCTGGGTTAATTGCTCCTGTCCAGCCCCACCAATACAGTCATCCTTTGTCACTCACAGCCCCTCTATCCACGCAACTTGCAACTCAGCCTCTAGAGTTAAGAGAAATGTCTTAAAGCGAGAAAACCAGCCCTCATCCTTTCCACTTCCAAGCCTTCCTTTTGAGATGTAGAAGAGGCCAGGCACAGGGACTGTAGTCCAATACTAGCTCTTTCTAATTGCATGATTAGGAAATGGGAGGAGTAGCACCAGTCCTACAGAGCAGGAGGAGTTCTTCCCTTCCTGCAGTACAGCAGTATAGTCGTCTTCTCCTTCGGAGAGTAAACCAGGAGTTAGCATTTACCTGTTCGTGCCTCACCATGCCGAAGGGTCAATCCTGCATGCACTTCTGCCTCTAGTGATCATACAGGAAAAAGCAGAGAAATGGGAAAAAAAACAGAGAAATGGGAAGAAACATAATTTCTCCTTTTACTCCCAAACCTTTTATCTATTCTGCAGTCAAGCACTAAAGCAAAGGCTTAACACAGCCAGTGTTTTCTTTAACAAGATGTCTTCCCCCAGTTGCTTTTGTTCAGCTGTGCCATGTACAGATCTGGTTTGGGGTCTTTTAGAAAAGAGCTCTGCAGAGCTAACAGAGGTAGAATAAATGCTTTGAATAGGAAAATTTTGTCCATTTTTTTCATTTACTTTCTGGGAATCCTCCTCATAGACCAAAACTAATACTGTGCCCACAGCCATATGCATACAACACTGCAGTTTATTCTGTATCATGCTGCTAGTTTTCCAGTGTAATTTAATGCATGGGATTTTATCACCAGTCTTTCAAGAGCAGGTATCAAGCAGTCAGGAGGAAATGGCTTACGAGATCTCTTACTGGCAAGAGTTTACATGTGTGCTTAAAGGGCAACTGGAGTTAAAATATGACAGGCAGTAGACTAACCTATACCTTAACAAAGGATGAAGCTTTCAGACAGTTCTTTCTCTTCCAAAACACAGTCAGCTCCTCTGGGGTCTGCTTTGCCTGTATGTTGTAAAGGCTTCTAACAGTGTACTAATCCAGCTCTTGGGGCTGGCTCAGACAGGAGGTGGTGTTGACTGCAAGCTCGGGAAAGAGCAGCGCTCTTTTTACTGAGGTGAAGCTGGCTGGCTGTTATTTTACTTTCCCACTTCAGAAAGAGATTTGCTTAAAAACAAATGCAATCAAGACACCAGTCTACTGACCACTCTGTCAGACGGAAAGCAACTCAGCTTTAGCGAGCCATCTCCCAGCACATTAGCCTTCCCACCTCAATTTAAGGAAAAGTTTCGTTTTCTTCAGTTTCTAAGTCTATCTAAAAGCAGATCCAGTAGCAACTCTTCCGCATATCTACTTTATCCTCCAGTGGAGAGAATCAGAAGCAAACAGCTCTCAGAATCAGCTACAGCCAATGCAGAGAACTGCCAGCCTTTGGATGAATGATACCAAGGACGATACATGGAATAGCCTCACGAATACACTGTCTGGCCAGACTGGTTTCCCCTATACTTTTCTATGTCTCAGCACTACAGTGACCACCTTCAAGCCAAGGAAATTCTGTTCCTTAAGTTCTGCCAGCTGTGGTGAAAGCATATATTCTGCTTTGAGATGCTTTCCAATAGCGACACTGCTACCTCTTCGGCAGCTGTTCTGCAGCCTCATCTAGTTTTTTCCTACCAGGATGAAGTTGAACTACCAAATGATCTGAACTTTCACTTACTCTTATTCAGTGTTCCAACAGTAATAAACAAGCAAGGGCTGGAGCTAGGATCTTTGGCAGATGCAGTAAAAATCTATTCCTTTCTGAACAGGCTGTTACAAATGGTTATCTTCCAGGATAATACTTCAAGGGCTATTCTCACATGTATTTTATATGAATATAAAGGACACTTAAGGTAGACAAAAAGAAAAAAAATCAGGCCTCTGATTTGGTGCAGGATTGACAACTGAGGTAACCACGTAGCTGAAGATTTTGCAGCAGCCAGAGGAAGAAGCAGTCACTGCCCCGCTCGCCTGAACAAAGTTAATCCTGAAGGAAGGATCTATTTCATCAGATCAGAACAGTCCCCAGCTCTCAGTTTCCTCCAAGAGCTGCCTGTTAAACAGCTGCAGTAGGCTCCAGATTTTTTAACCAGGCCTTAACTTCCTAGTACAGACACCTTCGTATCCTTGCCTCTCCAGTATCTTTTTCAGAACAGATCTGCAAAACATTTTGACTCTGTCCCCATTAAAAATGGAGGTTGGCTAATTGTGGAAGTCACCACTTCTTCTGGCATTGTCTAGATTAGTGTTGCATTATTGCATCTGCTTATCTTGGGTATTTTTGTTGCTTTTCCCGTTTCTTCTAACACCACTGATAGTTCTGCAACTGGGCAATAATCCCTCATACCTGACTCCGAGCCCTCATCAACCCAGCGTGAGCACAACGTGCCGGAGCAATGTAAATGGAGGAAACAGAGCTCAACGTGCAAAGCCTCCTTGTAAGACTGCTCCACCTTGCAGCATGGACCCAACTACGCCATCTTTGGTTAGCTGGGTCAGTTCCCCAGCTTCAGCCCGAGAAGGGCCGGGGACCACGGCGACATCCCCTCCCACCATGCTGGGCTGAGGGCACGCACACACAGCCCTGACACCTCCCAAGAAAATGCGTTTTGCTCTGCAAGAGCAGAAGAGCAGCTTCTACAGCTGAGGAGAACGTGCTGGGCTTACTGCAGAGCTGAAGTAGTGCAGGCAGGCGAAAACTCCGTGGCTGCCTGCCAGCTCACGGAACGGCGACTGCAAATGCACAGCCCTGTCCTCCCACGGCCGAGAGAGCAGAGTTACACGGCAAAGGCAGAGAGCAGGAGCGGGCTGGTACCGGCAGGACCCATTTGACCTGAGGACGGCTCACAGAAGGATGGTCTCAGCCACAACAGGCCTTCAAGCTGCGATCCGAGCAACAGTGCCCTAAAAATGGGAGGCATCAATGTAGCACGTTAATACCCAAGGACACCCAAGCACACACCAGGCAAGATATCTATCCTGCTAGCAACACGCTTCCTGATGCTACACAACACGAGAGCTACTAAGCTGAAATCCAATTTTCATCCCCTTGTTGAGCGAGTTCACGCAAGTTCAAAAGGGAGCTCTCTATCATTGTTATAGATCTCATCTCCTGAGACAAGGTGAGGCAAGTAAATCAACAGAAGTATCGTTACTAAACCATAGGAGAAATGGGTGTATTGGGGCTGAGTTGGTTTTCTAACTACAGCTTTGATTCACCTGTTTTTCTCAAGCCTGTCTCATCCGTCAAGCTTTCCGAACCGGTACCATTTCAATGCCTAGCTGAGCTATAAAGCTTCCACTATTCCTCATTCAGCTTAATGTAGCACTCAAGCCTCTACGCTAAAAACCGTGGCGCCACATGGAGAGAATAGATACGTTTACGTTTAATGCTCACTATAGCTAACAGTCATTTATGTTAATAGACACTTTTGTTTCTTGGAATTAATCTTCCTCTGGGATTTTTTTTGGTGGCATAAATCAGGACGGATTATTTCCCTTACAATTTAGAATACTCTTCTTTCTCAGATACTAAGAGCAGAGAAAGACAATCACAAGCAATCGAATTACCATATCCTAATGAACTACCATTTGTCAGCTGAGCCCGAGTGACTGTTTCCTTGCATGTAGCAGGTAAACATCAGAAAGGTTTGAGGAAGGTGATTAAAGCCAGTACGTTTAATTCTGCATTTGCAGTAGGCTGAGAGAGCACTGTCAACCACTTACAACCACCTGCCTTCAAACCTCCATCACCTGCAATCTCTTGTCCTTATTCCACATTTTCCTTTCAGCCTTTTCCAACTCTCCCAACACTGACTGCTCCAGCCAGTTCCTGCTGAACTTCCCACTGGCCTCTGAGTGCTGGAGAGAGATGTATTCCTGAGCAATTCAGGTTTTTGGACCACCAGCCCAGGAAAGTGAAGAGGCTTGCTGGGTGTCCTAGGAAGCCAGAAGGCAGCTCTATCCTCAGCTCTGCAAGAGACGTTTTGACATTTCTTATGCCTCCTTTTCCTCACATCTGAATTGAGAATAACTTTGCAAAACATCCTGAGATCCTTGCTGAGAGAATAAGATACATAACACTCCGGGAGAAGGACATGCCCAAATGTGACATCTTGAATGACTGCAGCATACGTACATTTGAAACTTCAGCTACTAAAGGAAAAAAAATCATCCTTTCCTATCCAATAAAGGGTTAAGAGTTCAAAACAAATAGTTTTAGCAATTCTGGGTGCAATATTAGCTCAGATGCACGAGTTGAATCCATATGGCATATTAACAATTCCCAGCAAGGAAACAATTTCAGGAGCTATTCATTTAAGCAATAGTTTTCATTCTATCTAAATACTGGAAGCAATAAAAGCTCCTACGCACCCAGTAAAACAGATGAGGAAATGGCATAGTATGAAAATCAGAGACTAGGAGACAGATGTCAGAGTTCCAAGGAATAGAAGGTAATATTTTTATTTTTCCTATTTCAGCTTTGTGTGCATGAAGGGGCCCACACAGAGCCTGCTTTGGTTTTCAACACAGTATCCAAAGATGGGAGCTTGTATTCCCTCCAGGAGAATACAAGGTGAAAGAGTGGGGTGTTTCCAACAGAGGTGATGATTCAGAGAATCAAAAGATTATATGCCTAAAACAGGGAAGGGGTGAATAATCCCCTCACCTGGAAAGCAGCTGGACTTGCCTCAGCACCAGCCCTTTAGATACTCTGCTACTGTTTTGAAACGCTATAAAAAAAATGAGAGAAAGCTTAGTACAAGCAAACTCCCCAATGTGCAGCATGGGAAAAGCAGTGCGTGCTTAGCCCCAGTCTGTCATCATACACTCATAACGCCCTGCAGCAATGTCACATCCATGGCTCCACGTATTCCTTCTTACACACGCCTGATCTCACAGGCAGCTGAGGACTACAGAATGGTTCAAGCAGCCTTTGGCTGGTCCACACAAGAAATATGTTAGGTCTGTGGAGCATAAGTCACAGAACATACATTTCTCCAGACATTGAATGTTTTCTAACAAGATGTGACCACCTTCTGCTCTTGCTGATGTCTGTGAAGACAATGCACAAGTACCACCACATACTTCAGCAACAAACACTAAGGATCTGATCTTTCTTTATAGAAATACATTACAAGAGAAAAGTTTGTGGGTGGTTTTGCATCATATTAATTGGAGCTGGATCAAACCCAGGATGAAGGACAGCATTCCCTACTGAGACAAAGGACAACAGTGACCTGGAGCCCTTTCATCTCATTACCATCAGGCCATCCCACCAGTTACATCAGCACAGCACAGAGACTAAGGTCATCCAGCATTTGAGTAGACTAAAATACTGCAGTATTCTTTCCAAAAAAGGCTAGGCTGTCACAGGCAGGAATAATCACTTCTCTCTCTCCAGGAGGAGGTATGCAGATTGCTGGGGAGTCATAAATGAAATGCATCCCAGAACTACAGCAAAATCAGTGAAATGCTTTACTTTGTTCAACTTGCTGTTGAACCATCCTATTTGGCCACATATGGAGGCAGGTAGTACACTACTGCTCTTTAAGGAATTTATACCTACCATCTTTCTTCAAAAAGAACAGTAACAAAACTTCAAATATCCAAAAACTCTGAGGCATTCAGGTAGCCTGCAGTGCATCTGGCACTGCTCTCTGAATGCAGCACTGCTAGTGCTTTACCGTGTCCTCTACCCTGTCCCATCAGATGTGTTGGGTGTACTCACCTGAGCTGTGCTTTGAATACCAGCTACTTCTGGAATCACCTTAGATATTTTTCTTGATCAAGCAACTCTGCAGCAATGCTCCCCTTAACAGTATTTCAGCCTTGCTGCCACCTAATCACACTAAACAGATCAGCACTCAGTTTCCCCAGAGTCTGTAGAAATAGGGGTTATTCTAAGAGAATCAAAGGATGGTTTGGGTTGGAAGGGACCTTAAAGATCATCTAGTTCAACCCCCCTGCCATGGGCAGGGACACTTTTCACTAGACCAGGTTGCTCAAAGCCCCATCCAACCTGGCCTTGAACACTGCCAGGGATGGGGCAGCCACAACCTCTCTGGGCAACCTGTTCCAGTGCCTCACCACCCTCACAGTGAAGAACTTCTGCCTTGCATCTAATCTAAATCTACCCTCTTTCAGTTTAAAGCCATTACCCCTTGTCCTATCAGTACATGCCCTTGTAAAAAGTCCCTCTCTGCTTTCCTGTAGGCCCCCATTAAGTACTGGAAGGCTGCTATAAGGTCTCCCCAGAGTCTTCTCTTCTCCAGGCTGAACAACCCCAACTCTCATCCTGTCTTCATAGGAGCTAAGGGCTTCTGGTAAGAGCTGAAGCCTACTGTCATCACCCTCAGGAGGGATTAAAACCATTGAACATCTCCAGAGAAATCTGTATACATTTGGCCACCAAGTTCCGGGGTAGGATGCACACGTGTCGTACACAAAAGCCTAATAATTCACTTGCAATGTCTTTAATGCTATCATTGCAGGGGGGGAAGAACATTTTATCAGAGCAACGGAAGTCTCTTTTTTCAACATTGCCTGAAAACGGACAAAAAACCCTCCCCACAGCCACTGAAAAGGCTTTCCTTCAGGAGCTACAGAGACCTTTCACTTTCCTTTAAGGCTAAAAGAGCTTTCTGCAGTGCCACTTTCATGTCCTATTTTTCACCATCTCTGCTCTGCCCACTCCTTCTGGGGATCCTCCCTGCTTCCCTTCTCTGGATCCGGGTCCCCTTTGAACAGCCTTTCTGTTCTAGCAGTTGGGAGAGGAAAACCACCCTCCTCTCTTATCTTTTCCCCTTCCCCATCAGCAGCGCTTCCCTCTCAGCCCAACAAATTGCCAGCGTGGAGCTGCCCTGCGTGTCGGGGGGAAGAGCTGCTGGGGCAGGTGGAGAGATGACCGGAGTACCAGCGCTGCCTCCAGCACAGGGCATGTCTCCAAGAACACGTCCTGACACCTTGGCAAAAGCAGAGCAGCGGTGGCTGGGTGCGGCGAGGAGGGAAGGTCCTGACACCCTGTCTGAAAGGTTGAAAAATATCATCACTGCTAGCGAGATGGCGTTGCTTTTGTGGGAAGTTCAGCTGACATCACCCGTCACCGTGCAGTGAATGGGTAGCTCGAATGGGCACACGTGTTGCTCTGCATACGCTGTCTGCATTTCTGCAGAGTACGAAAACCAGGAAGAACAGGCAAGCAAGGGAAATTAAGATCGACCTCCCCTGTTGACTTCATAATGGTATTGTCAACATTACGGCTCTCCTATGGGTCTTGCAAAATTGGCTACATACAAGGCATGCTCCATCACGCTGACATTTGACATATGGGCCGAACAAACAGACTCTCCAAAGCAAAGGCTACCTATACTGCAATGCCGATTTCTGTAAGCTGCAAGTTCCTGTCCTTAGTTGGCAGATACAGGAATGTTGTCAGTATATTCATGCCGAGAAGTCCAACCGTGAAAGCAAAAACTAAAGGAGGGGACATTGCCAAAGAAAATCTGACCTTTCTGAGACTCTGACATATCATGAGTACTGTAGATGTTGGATGGTTCTGCTCCTAAATACTCCTGAAGTCAGCCATTAAATACTGTGCAATAAATCCAGTGTAGACTCACTGCCCCATACTGAAAGTTTTGCCTAAGCTTTAGAGAACCTATAAAAAGTTATAGCAGGGAGAAGTGAGGCCACCCCATCCTACAGAGAAGCATCTCCATTAATCAGAATTATAGGGCCATCACTGACAAATACAGCAAATCTGTTAGCAGAGATTTACGTGACCTTGAGGGGAACTTCACCTTCTAGGAAACTTGTACCCATAAGACTCAAAATTAGCAGGGTTAAAAGGCTTCACAGGCTTTTGTGTCCTTGGTCGCTTCCTTTGAGCCAAGTCATGCACGGTGTCGTGGTTTAACCCCAGCCGGCAGCTCAGCCCCACGCAGCCGCTCGCTCCCTCCTACCCGGTGGGATGGGGGAGAGAATCAGAAGAGTAAAAATTAGAAAACGCATGGGCTCAGATAAGGACAGTTTAACATGTAAAGCAAGAGCCGTGCACGCAAGCAAAGCAAACCAAGGAATTCCTTCACCACTTCCCATGGGCAGGCAGGTGTTCAGCCATCTCCAGGAGAGCAGGGCTCCATCACAAGTAACGGTGACTTGTGAAGACAAACACCATCACTCCGAATGTCCCCCTTCCTCCTTCTTCCCCCAGCTTTCTATGCTGAGCATGACGTCCTATGGTCTGGAATATCCCTTTAGTCAGTCGGGGTCAGCTGTCCCGGCTGTGTCCCCTCCCAACTGCTTGTGCCCCCCCAGCCTCCTCGCTGGTGGGGTGGGGTGAGGAGCAGAAGGGGCCTTGGCTCTGGGTAAGCGCTGCTCAGCAATAACGAAAACATCCCTGTGTTATCAGCACAAAAAACGTAGCCCCATCCCACCTACTGTGAAGAAAATTAACTCTACCCCAGCCAAAACCAGCACACATGGTGATGAAGCACTGAGCACATCAAGTTCCATGAAACTCACTGTCCTGGCTATATTTCTTGCTGATTTGAGTCACTTCTTCAAACTGTTATTTTTTAGTGATTATAATCTTGCAGGAATCCTGGGCATAGGACTGAAAGGACCTCATGGATTACTGAATCCAGCCTCCTTTTCTTGAAATTCTGCCATACAATCCCACTCACAAGACTTGCAAATTCAGGCTTTAAAGTAGCAAGGTAGCTTGTTCCCCGTGCTCCATGGATATGCCTTTTCAACATAGTGCCCTGATCCTTAACTGGTTCTGCTGCTTTTTTGGCAAGTTTTATATAATACTTATTCTTTTACAGCTCTACCTGCAAAGTACTTCAAAAGATTCTCTGTTAAGACTACCACAGTAAACCTGCTGACTCCATAATACAAATTCAAAGTAATTCCAGGTCAAACCTTTAATCAAAGAGACCTCTCTAAGCTTCTTCTCACCCTTATTAAAGAGATTTACAAAACCGTGAAGGAGGTTGGAGAGTTAATGATGTGCCATTTAAAAAGGCTCCATTAAGATTTGGGTATTTTTATCTTTTAGGAAAAAAGCATTTGCAGATTATAACTCTAAGGAGACAATTATAAGAGCATTCTGAGAGTCTTTTCACTTGATCTATAAGGAGGAGAAATGGTACAGCAGAGTATAGGAAAGAAAATACACTGCCTAAGCCTTTTTCTTGAATAGGATCCTAACTAGCCACATTGCAGCTGCAGTGAAGTGTCTTATGTTCCTGTGATTTATTACTATAAGGGCCACATCATCTGCCAAAGTGCGCTTGTAAGAAATTAAATGGTTTCCAAAGGAAACATGAGAGTAAGACAGATTTCAGATTTGCATTTTTACCCTGATTAGTGTCTGTGAAGCTGCTTTGAAAACTTTTGTATCAAACACAAATACAAAATTATTGCCAAATGCAGTTTGAATTTGGGAAGGTTTCAGGAAGGAAGCCCAGTTACCCACAGAAAGGGAAGAAGAGACTGTTTACAGGAGTGAGAATACAGAACGGTACTGAAAGAGAAAGGAAGTGGCAATCTTCCAACATGCTGCGCCTTGGACCAAATTGCTTTCTGTCTAACATGATGAGTTGCTCACAGGCCTGAGTTATCCCGTTACCCTTTTAGCTCGACCTTGGACACTAAGCTTCAAATCAAATGTAAGTAACAAATTAAGGGCTTGATCCTCCACTCCAACTTGCCTTTCACTTCAAATTGAAGAGGGGCAGCGGTATTAAGACCTATATTAATGTTGATCATGGTGGTATTCCTGATGGACTTCCAACCAGAAAAATAACCAGAGAAGAAAACTCCCACAATCAGCCTAGTACTGCTGACAGACAATTTGGGATCATAGCAGAAAATGAAGCAGCAATATTTCCATGCATCCCAATAGCATTCGTGAACTTCAGAGTCAGCCTTTCAAGACGTTCATTTGCATATGAGAATTTCTGCCAACTTGTATCGATTTCTCAATTTCAAAGGGAAAGAAATTCAGCTTCACAGTATTTGTTCATAGTTGTAAGACTCTGCTCTGTTGTCCTGCTGCAAATCAGGAAAACCAAGTACAACTGTAAAGAAATCCCAATACTTCCATCAGAAAGACCTTGGAAACATACAGTATGAGTCTGTTACACCTATTTGTCATTAAAGCCTAGAAAGAGGCAAAACAAAATACAGATACATGGAAAATGAAAAATATGCAATAATCTAAACAGATCAGCAAGCTGTAACACTGGGTATTCTGTCACGAATGCTCAGAAGTTTACTACTGCCAACAGGCCAAACAAGCCTCTTGGTCAGTATCAACTTGATTCATGTTGTATAAAACACCAGAACACTAGCAGTGAGAAAGGACTGACATTTTGCTGGCCTAAAGAGGTGACATGATTTTCAGATGTGTCAGGAAGTTGCTCCTGGCGAATTAGTGTTGCCCCAAATAACATGCATTCTGTAGAATAATTGCTAATTTAGTTTTCTAGGCTACGAATCAAAAAGCACAAATAGTTGCCATGAGACACTGGAAACAAAGCAACTTTGGTAGTTAACACCACAGAGGAAAATTCTCCCCTGAGTTTATATAGTCTTCAGAGGGGATGTTAAAAAAAACCAGGGAATAATCAATGCATGAACAACTGGAAACATGTGGCTAATGATGAAAAGAGAAAGGGTTTTTGAACTGGGTCTTCCCACCTTTATCTGTATTCCTCCTAGAGAAGTTTTGCAGAGCTTCTACAAGGGATTATTTCTGATTTTGAATTTGCAATAGCAGTTGTAACCAATAGCACGTCCCTATAAGCCATGAATATCTCCATCCACATTCAAGTAGCACAAGTTACACCACCTCAATACCTCAATCCATTTGCTTTAGCACCAACCTATAAAAGGATGACCCATAACTGTTTAGTTTTCTGCCTGCTTTCTCTTCTCATTTCATGGTCAAAACAAGCACTTCACCTAAACTACTGCAGATTTCCTTGGGGAGACAGGATCACATTATGATCAAGCCCATCAGATTTGGTTTAGAACTATAAAATGTCAGGATCAGCCCATAAGAATCCTTCCAAGTGTATGGCGTAGTTCTCTTCCTATACATTATTTCTACAATCCCACTCCAATTACCATGTTCCAAAGCCTTCACCTCATGCAGAGAAGCCAGCTAACACATGAGAAGCCATTGAAAACATTTCTGACAGCTTCTTTGACAGATGTTCAAGATATGCTGTTGACAGTATATATTTTAACTGCTTAGGATTAATAATTAAAACTGATTCAGCACTGAGAATCATCTAACTTTGTTCTGATCGGGAAAAATCATGTTCAACTATGAGATGACTAGTATCATTAAAATTCTATTTCAGAGAACTGCTGTTAAGTGATAATTTTGCTCTTCAAATTAGGAGAGAGGATTAATAATTGAATCCAAAGACCTAGTTATATATTTTGGTGGGTTTGTTTCCTAATAGGAAGAATGACTTGAGCAAAAATCCATTAAAATTTTTAGTATTCCCATGCTAGTCTGATTCTAAGCTTTTCCATTAAGTAGCACAGTCATAATGGCATTAAACCACTTAAGCAGCAAAAACAGCACATAATTATCACTTTTAATTCAATCTTTTAGAGTGTGAATAGATACTGTACATCATTGACAATTCACGCTCCTAAAGAGATTTTTCTATTCCTTCATAGCAGCTTCACAGCCTCTTGTACTGATATAACTGACCTAAACATGTAATTTTTTTCTCAAGAAAAATTCCTCAGAATAATGAGCTAGCAAAATTAAGCACAGATGAAAAAAGTTGCAACAATCAGCTACTGCTTTATTCTTACCTGAAGGTAGACGTTTAGATATGAGTGAGAACTAGGGCACCGTTATCCATGTACCAGCATATCAACATTTGAAACTATGAGTGTACTCTCAGAATTATGAGCATGTTAGATATCGCACATATTAAAAAAAAAAAAAAAAGTCCCACATAGAGAGTATGAAGTACATGGAAGCTCTCTATAGAAATGAGGGGGGAACAGAGAAGACTCTGCAGCACGTAGCATCCCCTCCCTTGCCCCTCAGCAGACCCCACTGTATTTACCACCTGAGACCTCATTCCTCTGGGAATTAGGAAGTGTGACGCCTTATCTGTACCTGCTGCCCCAAGCCGCAGTGACAATGCCTTGTCCCCTGCCATCAAGGACTGACAGGAGGTGCAGCTGGTGTGAACAGAGCAAATATTCGCTTCGCACCACGGCCATCCTCGATGCCAGCACTGCAGGGAGCCAGGAGCAATGCTGAGCGTCGCAGGGTCAGGGATCCCCCAGGTGCTTTTCCCCTGGGACACGCTCCCATAGGATTACGTCTCTGGCACACGGTAGCAGATACTAACACGGTGCTAAGAAGCAGTGGCACCTTTGCGGTTTTGTATCTGCTAAAGGGATCCATAAAGGCCAATAAAAGGCAGAGCGCAGGAGTGCTGTGGCTTAGTTGTTGACAGCAGTGACTCTGCTAAAGGCTGCAGCACAGTAGCTGCGGTAACAGAAGGCTGGGCAAGTCAGGAGTCTAAATACAGCCTGCTATTTACAAACTAAACTGGAAGAAACCAGACAGTACACTAGGACTGGCCAAGCTGAGGCCCTGCGAGACAATTCGACACTGTCAACATCTCTTTGAAAGAGAAAGAGGCTAAAATCTGACGCGTTGATCTCAAATGCACCAATATCTCAGGCCCTATGCGCTCTCCTCTTTTGCCTGCAGTTGTACGCTGCTCCCTGCTCACATGCACGCGCTGTTAGCACTGCTCACATCCCTGCTTCACCAGAAAGCATAAAGCTTCTACATCTGATCGCGGTGCCAGAGTGACAGCATCCCCTCCTACACAGAACAAGCTCCCTCTTTCATGGGTCCTCAGCTACCAGCTAAAGACGAAACGGTTCTTCTCCCACCCCAGGACCCGACGTACAACGTTCGTGGTACATCTCCCCTCTGCTAAATCACAGCTTCTGCACACACAGCTCGGGAGCCTCCTGTTTCAACATCAGTATAGGAAAGCAAATGTCTGCTTGGAGAAAATCTGATACTTTAAAACCTCAATTTCCTTGACGAAATAAAGGGATGCCAACATTTGGTACAAGAAAGCATCTCATGGAAGCTACTGACATTCAGGCCTGTCAAATGCTCTGCTATTTCCATCCTTCCTCTTCCTCCTCTTCCCTTATTGGGCTAACATCAACAGAACTTCACAGATCCTCCCATCTAGTAACAATGACTATTTACTCACCATAACCCCTTTTACAATAAATACCATGCAAGAAGCTTTTGCGTATCTCCAGGTTGCAGGTAACCAAACTGAGGCAATGCCTAAAGAAGATTTTCTAAGACACTGGAGCAGAACTCCTGTAAACCAAGCCACAAACCTAGTCCTGTGCTTAGGCTCCACAAACTGTCCGTAAATCACATCAAGGCAGCGCCTGAAGAGCAGCGTTCCCCTTCTGGCTTCTCTGTGTGCCACGGGGCCGTCTTTGTCACTGCTGCTCGCAACGGTGCTTCTTACCCATGCAATCTGAGCCTGAAAAAACATAATTTGAGACCATAATTTTCTGCAGAGGCCCTTTTACAAATAACCTCAGACTGACAAAAGCAAGCTCCTTAAAGATGCAGCAAAAATCACTTCATCACTGTTTCATGCATTTTAGTTTAAAGGACTATTAAGAACCCATTCTTTCTGATAGAATTCTATTTTGATCTCCACTTTTTTTTCCTTCGGGAGCTTGAAAAATAAGATTTCTCTCTCTCTGCTTTTTTTTTTTTTCCTGTTTCTATCTGAGCAATGATGACTTTTTTTTTTTTCCTGTGCTTCTAAGAGAGTTGACATTAAAATGTCTAGTTCCTATTCTCTTTCTGTTGTATTTGTGCATCGGAGCCATTCACAATTATGTCAGCTCAGCTCTGGGCATTGTCTCTGCTAGTTCAATTCCAGCTGAATTGCTGGAGCTAGCAGGACATTAGCATTCACTTGATTGATTTGGCATACCCAGAGAATAAGATGAGTTTTGCATTCAGCTACACACATTAAAAACTGAAGAAATTATAAAGCAGTCCAAAGTTGGTAAGTTCTTTTGGAGTCACACATCTTTTGCGTCTCATATATCTTCCTGTGCTTGAGGGCACCATTTAAATAATGGCTATTTCAATGCCAAGCTCTTCCTTGACAGTGCTCATGGATGAAAGAAGAGCGAAAAGTGATTTAAAACTATTGTTTAACATAGTTAATCAATTCAACAGATTTCAAGGCTAAACGAGCATATTATGCACTATCTCCTATAAAATGTGGGCTATACAATTTCATCTTGTAATTCCAGCATTTTGTCCGACAACTGGAGAGAACACTTTTTCAGAGGTAAATACTTCAACCCCAGTTTTGAAATTAGTATTAAAAATATAACACTGTATCTCTTGATGGCTTTAAAATTTTCTTCCTTTGTCCAGTGCCTACCCCTGTGACAAGGTTTTGGTGTCCGATGCGGCTGTGCACGCTTGCTCAAGATGCACACGACCTATGAAGAGTCCACGTCTTTCCAGATTCCAGATTTTGAGTGTGAAACTAAAGTGAAGAAGAGGATGCAGGGCAAAATTTTCAAATGAGGGGGCTAAAGTTTGGCTCCAGAATCTATCCTTCTCCAAAAGAAATGCTCAGCTGAGCAGCTCCCTGTGAAGTGAATGAAGAAATCTGGCTTTACCTACCTGTGAACTAAAATCTCCACCTCACTATTTTATGACTTTAGAACAGGGATTCCCAAACCTTTTCCAACCATAGGATTGAAGACCTCAGCAGACAAGTTTGTTCAATTATGCACTTTATGGGCTGAATGAAATAATGGAAGTGCCAGGTATGTAACAGAACAGTAATAGTTGACCTCTTCATAAAAGCCCTTTTCTTGCACTGTCTCTGTTGGCATCAATGGGAGTTCAGCTATTCGATCATAAACTCACTTGACCTCCTCTCCTGATGGAGTCAGATGGACAGGTAAAACTTGTGTGTTTTCCAGCAGCTTCAGCATCATAAATACATGGGTGATGTGACAACAAAGTCAACTGTCCCAGTTCAACCATACCTCTGCATTTCTCATTATTTCAACAGTATCTTCTGATTAGGGGTTCCTTCTATATGGCATATAGCTCAACTGGTGTTTTAACTGCCCAGAAAAGTCTGCAATAGCTCACCTCTAACTTTGGTTACCCACTCGGAATGTTACTGCACTGCTCTAGCCCAGCCTCTCTGCTGCACACTTACCTAACAGAGAGACAGATGAGTCTGTTTCCAAGAGAGTGGACAGTCATTTGTGATCATTAACAAGCAGTCACTGTAAGAGATGACAATTCATGTGTCAGCTGAAACATTTTGCATTAATTGGAAGAAAGTTCCTATCAAATATGTTTTGATAATAGCCAATCTCTCATGGACATTTCGGACCACACAGTGAGAACATTATGTTTGATGTCTTTCCTTGGAGGCAAGAAAGAGCATCAGAAGGCAAATGCAGCTGCAGGCAGCGAGGAAAGACAAACAGAAAACAGCAGGGGATCAGCTGTCTGTCGAGACAAGCAACGAGCCGGGGAGCAATTCAGCTCTGTCAGCAGTTTAGATCCTGGCACAGGTCTGTAGTTTCAAAAGCTGCTATTGTTTGAGAGCGTGGTAGAGATTACTGCAAAGGATCGGTAGGAAGTAAGGGGTGAAGCTGCAGCTAATGAACATCTCAATGGACAGCAAGCCAGTGCTCAAAGCTGAAATCTGGCCGATGATACTCTGTGTGCATACGTAACTGCACGTTTTAATACAAAACTAATGCACAGCCATTTGAGGTGATCTTGGAGGAGTCGGTTCTCCTGGTTCATTCCTACCGTGTGGCTAAGCATCTCCCTTGGCTTTCCTCACCCAACCTCCATCTTAGGGCTGGCCCTTCCTTGCTTATGACATTTGACTGGTTCCCAGCCCATGGTGGAATGGCTTCAAACACTTATCTCCTGCAGTTTTTAAAAACAGTTTCTTGTAGTAATTTGAGATGGATAGTTTACAGGAGTACATGTATGTCTAAATGAGTTCTAATATAGCTCCAGAATACTTAACAATGGCTGCTGTGAGATCTTATGCATTACTATACCATTTTAGCCCTTTTAACACAAAGCAACAGCTTCAAGCAACACAGAAGGCAGAAGAGTCTCTTCAGGTTTATAACATGTTTTACATGCTGCTTAAACTTTCTCTTCACTGATCTGCTGCTGGATAAAAGCAATGTTGAAAATGTATTAAAGCGCCAGTCAAGATCTGTAACTACATTAGTCATTCTGTCAGAGCCTTGGAAAGAACCTCACTGAAGTCAAGCAGGAAAACAATTTGCTGAAGCATCAGCTGAAGCAGTGAATCGCAACTCATTCAAATCTGTCTGAAGTACACGATCAGGCAACTGCTGAAGCCCTGAAAGCCACAACTGATTCTGCAAACAGGAGATACGTAAAACAAACTTTGAGCTGACCTCTAATCTCTGGTATGTGATAACAACCCGAGTGTCCACCTATTTATACCTTAAAGGCAGCCAGGTGGGAAAAGATAGGATGAGTGACGTTCCTTTAGTGTGGCAACAGCTACCTGAACATACAAACTGACAGTATTCTCCTATCACAGTGTGGAACTGGGGTTTAGCTCCACCGAATGGAGCCAATCTGGACATACAGTGATCCAACCAAAATCACTGTTTTGTAACATTTTTACCTGAAACACAAGCAATGATTCCCCAGGCCCAGAAGAGTCAAGCAATCGATATTCTGACAGATCTTTTTGCCAAGGTAACATCGTTAAGCTTTGATGTCTACAGTACAACCATGAGCCTAAAAAAAAAAAAAAAAAACTTACCTGAATAACTGAGGCATCTGGGGAACCCAGCCAGATGCCAGAGAATGCAGAGAAGCTCAGTTGTAAATTGACTTAAATAAAACCCACCAAGTTCAGCCAACCAGGGCATACCTTACAATATAGGGAAAACCTACCTAGGACTTTATCCTAACCACTATGTTGGCCTAAGAGTACACTATGATCAGCTAATAAAGAGATAAAATATGTAAAACCTTTTTTTTTTCCCCCTCAAGAGGCTGGTGGAAAAGGGGAGCTAACTATTGTTCAGTGATGCTCCTTCAAATCAGGTGTCAATCCTAAATTCTTGAGATACGATGTGTAGAAAGTGATTCTGACATGCCTCTTTCAATCTGGAGCTCAGGAATAATTACCACTAAAGGAAAGAAAAAGTTATGTGAGCAGAAAAACGTTTTGGGTTTACTCTTTAAATGTTAACTGATCTCGTGTGTGTGTGTGGTGCTCCATGCCAGGGAAAAGGAAAACAAGTGAAACGTACTATGCTTCCAGCACACCGTATTTTATTAGTTTGGAAATTTAGGGCAGCATATCTCATCAGTGTCAGCAGATGTGATGCTGGATACGGTTTAAGGCCGGTTCTGCCTTTCCTTCGCCGCCCCGTCCCCATTCGCCTACCTTCCGATTTAAAAGCAGCGAGATCGCGCTAGAAGAAACTCAAAAGTCAGGTAAAAACCTCCGCAAAGCGGTTCAGGTTAGCACCGTCAACAAGAGCCAAGCAGCCGCCGCGGGGCCGAGGCCGCCCCAGCCCGCGCTCGGCCGGGGAG
>NW_010972698.1:5108891-5119879 GCF_000737465.1 Haliaeetus leucocephalus | reverse complement strand
GGGCTGCCGTTAGCGGGATAGCGGGCAGGGTCCCGGGACTACGGGGGAACGTGGCCTCCGGTACCGCGGCGTCTCCGGTGCCGCGGCGTCGCGGTGCTCCGGGCGAGCGGGGAGGCTGCGGGGCCGGAGCAGAGCAGCGGCGGGGCGGGGGCCGGGCGGTCACGGCGGTAGAGCGGGTCCGGTGGCCGAGACCCCTCCCGCCGGGGCCTGTCGTACCGTCAGCGGTAACGAGAACCGAGCTGGGGGACTTTTTTTTTTTTTTTTTTTTTTTTTCCTGTACCGCTCCTTCACCAGCGTCGTCCTGGTATGTGAGCGAAGGGAAGCACAGCTGGGTTTAGAAATTGAAGAGCCTATTGAAACTATACAGAATCTGCAGTAGTAAACTTATGCCGTAAGAACTTACAGGAATGTCTCCTTTCTAGGGAAAATGATTTCCGAAAGCAACTCCTTCGTGAAGGGAGTGGTGCTCGGAGGAGCCTTCTGCATGTTGGTTACGCTCCTCGGACATATTAAGGTGGGCCACGGGACTAAAGCACATCACCATGAGCATCACCACATCCAGGCTCCCAACAAAGAAGATGTCTTAAACCTTTCAGAAGGCGAACGCATGGAGCTTAGTAAAAGTATCCGCGTTTACTGTATCATCCTTGTGAAACCGAAAGATCTGGGGCACTGGGCTGCAGTGAAAGAGACGTGGAGCAAGCACTGCGACAAGGTGGAATTCTACAGCTCTGAAAACGTCAAAGTGTTTGATTCTGTAGCCCTCAACACAAATGACTTATGGGTGATGATGAGAAAAGCTTACAAGATAACGTATGAACGCTATAAAGATGAATTCAGCTGGTTCTTCCTTGCCTATCCAACAACATTCGCTATTATTGAAAATCTCAAGTATTTCTTACTAAAAAAAGACCCCTCACAGCCTTTTTATATAGGCCACACTGTGAAAGCTGGTGACCTTGAGTATGTAGATGGCGAGGGAGGAATTGTCTTAAGCATCGAATCACTAACACGACTCTCCCGTGTTCTTGAAGACTCTGACAAGTGTCCAGAGCAGGGAGGCATGATTTGGAAACTTGCCGAGGACAAACAGCTAGCGATCTGCCTGAAGTATACTGGAGTGTTTGCTGAGAACGCGGAAGACGCAGAAGGAAAAGACGTCTTTAACACGAAATCAGTTGGTGCTCTCATTAAGGAAGCAATGTCTACTCACCCTCAGCAGGTGGTGGACGGCTGCTGCTCCGACATGGCCATCACCTTCAGCGGACTGGCCCCGAACCATATGCACGTGATGATGTACGGTGTTTACAGGCTGAGACCCTACGGCCACACGTACAATGATGCACTTGTCTTCTTGCCACCTGCAGGTTCAGACAATGACTGATGTCTCTCCAGAGAACACCTGGAACCATGGAGTCAGCTCGTCTCATGACACACATTTGTACTGACAGATTGGATTTTTGTATCTGGTGGTACTGGTGTACAATTTTTTTTTTGCACATTGAGGTTTGGTAAAGCTCTTAATTTTAAAAGTGGAAGGAGAACTTTTTTCTAAATCTTTTATACAGAAATGATTCTGGCTTTTGACAGTGCTGCAATGAAATGATAAAGAAGTTGTTAATGTTTATGGTAAAAGGAAATTAAGTTTATATGGGGGTTTGTACATGTAAATATTTATTAATGAAAATTCAAATGAACTTTAGTCTACTATTACAAATCTATTTTTGCAAGACTTTGATTCTTTCAATTCTTCCAGGCATTTCTAGAATGTCTTTATATCTTTCCAAGACGTACCAATAAAACTGACTACACCTTCAGTCTCAAAGACTAACTTTAAGCTATTTCCTTTAAACTAGGCTACACAATAGCTTCAGTTATGCTGTTTATGCAGCACCTGTTGCTTTATGCACAGCCTCCTAACCCAGTAAGGAATTTGCAAGAAGCAAGCTGACAAGAGTTCTGTTAGAAAGTTGCAGCAGAATAATATTAAGTGACCTTTGGACTGCTGTTTTTAAGCAGACAAAGAGGTAAGTGTACTTGAATAAGTATTGACATGGTCACATAGCCTGTTATCACAAGAGTAATTGCTCATTTAAAATTTCACTTCATACGTAAGTGTATTAGAATAAAGGTTCAGTATTATTTTCACTCCCGTTAGTGATGCTAAGCATTTACAAGAAGTTGGTTAACTGTCAATTCAAATGTAGCGTAGATATGTTTAGAGATACCGTTTAACACCAAGATGCAGGAAGAGTAACACGTGCTTGTACTCCCAACCTTTGAATAATACACAAAACAGGTTACATGCACAACAAAGCAATATGCAGACCTCCCCAATACTGGGTTGGGGGGTTGTGTGGTGGTTTTTGGTTTTGTGGGGTTTTTTGTTGGTTTACAATTGAGTGCACTTGCAATGAGTTTTATACAAGTTACCAGGTCACACTCCCTCACAGTTACAGCACATGGGAATAAACAGCAGTTCAATATTTACTTCATTTAGAACTCACTGACCTGACCCAGATGTTTCAAGACTTAAAGAAGGTGCTACATCTAGGACTATCACAGGCTTTTTTGGTACTACAAGATCCATAAGAGACCTGACAAGATAGTATGTTATCTCACCTTTCTTTAACAGACTATTTGTGATATCTCATCCTATTCTCAGCTGCAAGGAGGCAGGCTGGGAAGTGAAACAGCTGCTTCAGAGGCGATAGGAATATCCACATCTTTTCTGTTTTAAGCATCAAGGCCTTCATTTTTGACAAGCATGGTAAGACAACTGCTCAGACCCCCAAGCAAGCTACCACAGCTCAGCTGTTTCAGAAGGTGCACCTTGTCTCACCTTTAGCACATTCTCCTCCTCTGTGTCAGTCAGAGCTCAGCTGACCTAGCAAGACAAACATGTACATGATTGCTGCCAAAACAGAGATAAAATTTTAGTATTTTTGATGTTCTTCTAAATTGGTATACAAAATAACTTAAGCATGATTTAACTTGTATCTTCTTACAGAATCATTTTTGAAAGGTTAGATCCACCATTGGGAATACTCTGACAAAGCCAGACAAAGAAAGTAAAATTTTGATTTCAGTGGTGCTTCTGATATTAAACACAGTTCTCACCCCACTGCAACAACAGCAGTCATAGGGCAAGTCAAGGAAAAAGACTGGGAGTTAACATTTCAAACCAGAATAAATATAATTTATCACAGATTTGAGAGGTACTGTAACACAACTGGAGACAAGATGGGAGGGGGAAAAGCAAGCCACAGAACTCAAGACGAGCTCATCTTATGCAGAAAAGAACCACTGAAGCACAAACCGATTCCCCATACGTAAAAATGTCCATTAGCATTCCGAAGGGAAGGTTGAGGTTTGACCAAAATTTTTTCTGCAACGCTGCTGTAATAATAATCACCTTCATTTCTGTCTTCCTACATTAATAAATAGTTTCAAATTTACCCTGTGATTTTCAGAAATACTATCTTGTAAATCATTTTACAGGAGAAATTTAAAAGTAGCACATACTAGGTAACACATTCCATCTCCCATGTCTTAATTTGACTTTAGAATCAGATGGAGAACACCTCTGCCACTATCTTCTGTAAAGGTCCCAGGGTGAGCAAACCAAACATGCAGAACAGCACTGAGACAAGGCACTTGCATACAAAATTAGGTTCTCCCATTATAAAATACAAGTGTTAGAACAGAGACTTGAAATATTAATAAATGCTTCCAGAGACAGAGTTAGGAGTGGTAGACCTTAAAGTTTCCTTGGTTTATTAAATGGTTCCATGGCACAGGCTGTTTTCCATAGGCATAGCTTTGGGTATGCAGTTGCTGAACAAAGAGTCGGATTTTCCAGACAAATACACAATGCTCTTTAACTCGTTCTGTAGATGTACATGTATGTGGCAGTGTGCACAAGCTGAGATCTCTTTCGAAGCTCCACCTGAAGAAGTTGCTTCTGGCTACACTGATAACCATGTTTTGCTATCATGACTTTGTTAAACAGTGATTTTGTTTCTGCTCCTAAAATAAGAAGGCAAACAGGGAGTAGAGCATCAGGCACCACATTGGCACACACTCCATCTGGAGTATGCCCACCATTACTATAAACTCCACTATAAGGAAAGCAATATCAAACAGTGTTGGCAGGTAGAAATTTGAACATATATATATTCTTCAGATATGAACTAGCATAAAAGGATTTCTAGTCCACATACCAGTCTTAAATCCATAAATCCTATACAGATAAATGCATATTAAAAAGAGAAACTCCTTAAGTAAAATATTGAAGTTAATGCTGTTAATAAATTAAGTTAAAAATAAATGTCAAAAAACCTGATTTCTCCACATTCAAGACACAGGTAGACTAACAAGATGTTAATCAGAAGAAAAAAATCTGAAATGTTTCAGAGGTTTTATAAACCGTATTAATTATATTTCACATACGCTGTATATTACTCTTTTAGAAGAGCATAAAAATGTAAACATTTCTTGGCTTTTTCCTCCTTTTTGTTTGCAATAGTCTACTCACAGTCCATGCAGGATCTTTCTATCATATATCTTCAGTCACTGAAGACTTCGGTTTAAGACAAAACAAAAGAACTGCAATCAAAAGAAATCTAGAAAACTATTGTAGCCTAACAGTACTTTCGCATTCACTTGATTTATTTAGCATAGCCACAGAACAAAGTAATTTGTACATTCAGTCACATTAAAAACAAGGAATTGCAAAGCAGTCCACATTTAATCTAAGTGCATTCCTTTGGAGTAACACAGTTCCTTTTGTTTCACTTGTATGTCTTCATATGCCAAAGGCCATCATTTAAATAGTGGATATTTTCGATACCAATCCCTTTGTTGACCTTCTCACTGTAGGAGGAGGAAAAAGGTACAGAAGTATTAGCTAGGTTAAATATTAGAGCAGTACAAAATACAACATTTAAAGTAGAAAATGCAAACTTTCTCAACTGGAATGGGAGAAGCTATCATCCACAAAGTCATAATCTTCAACAGCAGGTGGACAAGAAACAATATTTGTTATTACATGTACCCACATTGGTGAATGATAAGAGGACAATATTTGCCTTCCGCATTTCGTCAACAACTTTCCACAATATTTTTCTTCTTTGTGGAAGGCAGTTCTTCAGACAACACTTCTGCTACTATTCTTAATTTTAGCATTTCTCTATCAAAGTAGCACAGCAGTTTTAAGTGACCCTCCCCCTCCTAGCACAGGAGGTGGTGTAACATGGCTGGAACATGGAATTTGACAAGTTCTAGTTCCAAGTGTGCCAGTGACACAAGCAAATGCAGGTGAGCTGCTTCACTGCTAGTTGCAGGACATCTACCCACTTAATAAAGAATTTTAAATGATGAATTTATGATCCAAGGACTTGCAGCATGTTACAGACATACTATCCTTCTGTATCTTTTGAGTCATGTCATCTTTTAAAAATGATTGGGGTTTGCATCTGCATTGGATTGGTGTTAATCTTTTTTCCACTACATTATTCCATGGAAAAAAACTAGTTTTGTCACAATAAACAAGACAAATCTCATCATTCGAGGACTCAGAACAAGTTTCATTCCTCTGGAGAATATAATTTACTGTGTTTACACTAAGTGTTCCATTACTTATACGACTTGTCCAAAAGTAATCAGGAAGGAAAATACTGCTATGTTAACTCCATTAACACATCATGGATCATAATCACACTAAGTGACTGAAATCATAGTTTCACAATTTTCTGCTTTAAACAACATTACACAAAAAAACATGCGAACGGGCTGTATAGATGAGTATCATTTCATTTTCCTCCCCAGTTCATGTTGCTTCTCACAGGAACAGGATATTCAGCCGCAAGGCTGCTGAATTTGAAGTTAGGATTAGGAATACAGATAATCTTGGTTTGCAGTGATCACAGCAGATCACTGGGACAAAAGTAGCTATTCTTTCTACTTACTTTTGGAGTCTTTTGAAGGCACTACAAAGAATCTTGAGGAATACAATTCCGCTACAGCAGGTCTAAACTGCTGCAGTCCCACTCTATCCCTGTCCCCCGTAACACATTCCCACCTCTCTCCCTTGTGCTACCGTCACAACTTAGGATCACAGAGTGAAATTCGTAAGATGATCCTGCTGAGAATTATCCCCACAAGAAAGAATGACTTGTTTTCATCAAAATCAGCTTCCTTACCCACCTGAGTACTAGACAGGGCTGGAACCAACACAGCCCAAACCTGCTGGGTGCATCTTACATCCTGCTGCAAGACATTATAGAACTTAAAGTGACAAAGTGGTTTAGCTACTTGTAATTTAGCACTATCTGAATGCTAAGAACAACTAACATCCATTTCCGTTTTCTGTCTCTTTTCCTTCCCAAAGAGTTTTCAGTCGATATTTATCCCCTGAACAGACCTCTACATTTCAGAAGAAGCTCAGCTAAGCTAGTAAGCGCATAAAGCAGGAATGCTGCATGTGGGTACAAGGTAAAGAAAAAGAGAAGGCCACAGAGGAAAGCCCAGCTGGTCAGCCAAATACCAGCAGAACTTTAGTCTTGGCTGTTCCTGCAGAAAAAAAAAAAAAAAAAAAAATCACTTCAACATTTTCAACCCCTCAAATCCAAATTACATCTCTTGCCTAGCCCAGGTAGCAAGTACAATACAAATACTTCTTTGTTCAGCAAGATCTTTGAGAAAGTATGATCAGAGAGCAAGAAATACTAACATTCAGCAGCAGCACTGATGTTCTGCATCTTAAAATCCGCATTCACATTAAAAGAACTATTTTGATTCCATTTGGTAAAAAAGTGAGTAGGGAAGTGTCCTGGCATATAAGCTTAAGTATAAGCTTAAACCACAACAGGAAGATACTCCCTGCCTCCTCTACCTTCCCTGAATATTAATCAACAAAATGAAATCTTAAAAAATTCTGTACTTGAACAACATGTGCTGCAACAGTGATGCAGTAACCTTGACAGTAGTACTTATATTCCAAACTTAACACAGGAATAATGACGTGGGACAGGTTATATTTCAATTTTTAAAACACTTACATGTCCTCAGCTGACATCTTCATTACTCCCACACATAATGCATGTTGTTTTCCCTCTGCCATTATTGCCTACAAATTGCCACTAAGGAAAACAGATTTTTTTAAAAACTATTTCAGAAAAGTAAAAGCAATATGAGGAAACAACTTTCCAAAAAGTTTCAAAATCCCATGTTGAACTTTTACCCTTTTAGTAATTCTAGAGCTCTAGCTCTTAAAGATAAGCAAACAATGCACTGCATTTAACAACTGAATCACAGTGTGTAGAACAAAGCATGTATTTATGAACTTCAAACAGCAATTACAGAAAAAGATCTCCCGGCACTACACTCCATTTCTTCCTTTGTGCCTAACGCTGAGAGATGACAGCCTCACCCTTTCTGGAACAAAACTGCACATGTTTGCGGGGCGATTTTAGATTCCAAGGTACAGAAGAATTGAGACACATCTAAAGAAAACCAGAAGTACTGAAACCAGACGTGTTCTTTTCAAAGCTTAGCAACACATGATGCTAATGGCTGATCTTTCTGTACAGCATCTAACTAACAACAAAAGCACCACAGCTTGGTATTATTAATGCTGTATTTGCTCAGGGTTCCTTTCTCAGTAATATCATGAGCAGGAGTGAATTAGCATACTTTCCTCATTTTACATATGCTAATTTCATCAGACACATAGAACAATTCCTGACTACAGCAAAGCTGATCCTAAACATCTTTCCAAATTCCCTAGGAACAGGAGCAAACTCTTCTATAACTGAAACAGATACGAGATTGATTATGGAGGCAGGGGACACATTACACTGTGCCTCATCTATTTTTACAGTTCTGCATAAAATCACAAAGGAGCTCCACTTATCAATTAGCTTAATGAACAGCATGCCACCCAACAGCACAGCAGGAATCGTTATTCGGTTTGGAACATCACAGTAAGCAAAAAAAAAAAAAATTAAGAACAATTTTAACCTTGCCAAATAACATCTGAACCTCTGCAGCTCTTTTCAGAACACTAGTTATTCCATGAAATACCATTAAAATCCAAAGTAATTCAGATTATGATCATCTGAGAACACAAGAACAGAAATTTAACTCATCTCACAGCAAGCAGTAATTCATCATTAAAGAAGGATACAACAACAGTATCAACGGCAGCAGGGTAAAGTTTTGCTCCAGGAGACGTCAGGCCAGGGCACATTATATTAGCTCCACTTAGTACAAATTTAATGGCGCCTTTATCAACCTGCTGATGTGGTAGAATAAATGGGTCTAGGAGGGGAAAGATAGAGCATTACAATTAATATGATGACAACATGAATAGCTCATTATCAAGTCAGTTTAGATGGGGCAATTAGATATATAGTCTGCTGCAAGGGTAGGAAGTTTGAGAAACAATTACTGGAGCTCCTGCTGGGCTGTACTGTCCCAAAAGGACACAAGTACTGTTCTCCCAGACCACATCTTTTATCCAAAAACCAAAGGGTAATCCAACACTAGGCCTATGCCTCCTGCATACTCATATACTGAGTAACAATTTTAACAATTTCCCCTGGTGAAAACAATCATGCAAGTGCCCATATACTAAGAGCTCTTAAGACCAAGGGGCCTTAAATCCCTCAAATTATATGTATAACCTCTTACATGAAAAAGAAACAGTTCAACGTTAACAGGACAAAAAAGGCAAAGATGGACAAAATTCATGAAGGCTGTCAGCTCTCCAAGCCACCCTTCAAGTGCACGCACCTTCTTGAAGTATTGCAAACACTGAGATTTGACCGAATAACATTTTTAGGGACACCTCCACTCATCCAAATGAGAGTAACACAATCAAGCAGAACAGTGAGAACAACAAGAAAAATAACGTGAGAGTAAATTGTAAGAAGTAAAAAGCATGCAGCATAAATTGTTACAAGAGACAAGAATACATTACAGCATTAAACTCATGATTAAAGAATATTTTTCTAGTAAGAACCTACAAGTATTTGGAAGGAAGCAAAAAGGGTTTAAAGGAAGACTTGAAAGAACAACGATAGGGACTAACAACAGGAAATTTAGATCCCTGTCCTAGGGAAACCTCCCTCAAGATTTTTTGCAGAGCTTTGCACAATTTAATTTTTAGAAATCAAAGCTCAGATTGCTTAACAAAGAGCATTACAGTAATTATGGGGGAAGCAACCCATATAGGCACCTAATATAGCAAAGCAATAAATTACAGTTGAGAAGGTATACTATATCTTTAAGATCTATTGTGGAAAATATATAAATATATATATATATGTATATGCACGTAAGTACTAAGTTCTTTTTAATTCAGTTCTACGGAAGTCCTGTGGAATCACGTGCTCATCCCTCTCTCCCCACCACTACCATCCCCAAGAAACTTACATTTGTGAAGCAACCTTAGCGTCGGGTAAAAAATCCCTTCTCTTTGTCTGAAGAACAGCAACTCCCCATTCACAGTGAGGATTTCTATGTGTTCATGACTGCAAGATCAAAAAAAGATTATTCCAATAGCTACTTAACCCTTTTATAGTTTAAATGAAGTATTTCACTTCACAGACTCTGGTCTATCTTGGCATCTGAGAATTAAGAAAGCCAATTAGCAAGAAAACTTAAAACTAAAAATATTATTTTTTTAATGGCTTTTCTTCAACACTGGCCTCCTGCACACTTCCTGCACCTTTAAAAAACAAGAAAGAAAAAAAAGAAAAAAAAACCTAAGACAAATATCCAGCTGGTCACAAACTGCATTTCTTTGGGTTTTTTTTAAACGCAATACAAAGAGTGGACAAGGAGAAGGAATCAGCAAAAATACACTACCCTCTATTTAAAAAAAAAAGACAATAATCCAGATACTATTTTGGGGCTTCCATATACTAAAAAAATGCTACTGAAAACTATCCAAACAAGTCTGAGCTTCCATATCCATAAAGCTGAATGCTTCCCTTCAACAACAGGCTGATCCCTGGAGAGTCCCTGAATATACTGCACATTCACTACTAGGCAGCATTTTTGTTTTCCTCACACATCCTACTAGCATGCCTTCAAGAGACTGACGAGCACACGCAAACTTTCTGGTTTGGCCAGAACATGGACTATTACCTATTAAGAAATGATAGATGCTTTTCAAAAACAGTAGGTTCATCTACTACATAAAACAAACGTATAAAGGAAGCAATCCTAGCACCTCAGAAGCAAAGTTTAAGAGAAAAGAAACTTACCATCTTACTATTTTGACTGGGTCTTTCTTTGGCATAATTTGGTTTAGCCATGGTTCAATGACAGGAAACTGGTCTATCAGTTGATTCTTAATACCTTTAATAACTGAAGTCTTCAGCTGGATGCAGTTTGATACATTCTCCTTTTCATCAAATCTGCCAAGTGAGTGAAAGTATTTCAGAAACGCACAATTTGCTGCCCAAAAGATGCCATATCTCAGCAGCATTCTTTGGAAATGCTTATGAACTCGCTGTGAAACCTTAGCGGTACCACATCTGCCCAACTTTCAAATCTCGGATTTTATGAGGCTTCAGTTTGTCCCCTGGGAACACTGGGCTGGGGGAAGGCCAGGGGGTCGCCACTAGTAGGCTGTCTTTGCCCCTAAACTTTGCGTACATCCACGAAACATGCTTTTAGTCTCACAGATACACCTTGGCACGCAGCGTTACCTCACTCAACTCGTAGAGCAGACTTTGCTGGTAACACTAACGCCTATAGCCCTGTTTAGACGTATTTACCTTTACCGCAGACGTACGAACTGCGCTTTGCACTACCCCAAAGTTCAGACGAGTTAATGACCCGGCTTACTTTTTAGGTTTTTTCCTCTGTAACAACCAAGCGCCCGAACGGCCCAGGCCAGCGCGCCCGAAGGCAAAGCCGACGGCTGCGGGGCGAGCGCTCCCCCGCGGGCTGAAGGCGCGCCCCGGGGAGGCCGG
>NW_010972698.1:5108415-5108778 GCF_000737465.1 Haliaeetus leucocephalus | reverse complement strand
CAGGGCCGAACGCCGAGCCCGCCCCGGCCCCGCTTTCCCCCAACCCCTCCCCGCTTTCCCCCGGCCCCACTCACTTCTTGAACATCCTGGGGGCGGTGGGCGCCGGGCGGACCAGTGCGTGGGGCCGGCGGGCGGCGGCGCGGGCACCCACAGCCTCCGCGCTCCCTCACACGAGGCTCCCGGCCCTCCCCTCCGCGCCAGCCGGAAGACGCCGCGCGCTTTACGGCCTGTCGCGCCGCTCCATAACAACGCAACGCGCCGAGCGTCACCGGGGCGGGCGGGGACTACAATTCCCAGAGGGCGCCGCGGTGGCCTCGGCGCATGCGCAGAGGCGGCGCGCAGGGCCCGGCGGCCAGGGCGGCG
>NW_010972698.1:5104994-5108395 GCF_000737465.1 Haliaeetus leucocephalus | reverse complement strand
GGGCCGCTCCGGTCAGGGCCAGCGAGCCCCGGGACGGCTGCCGAGCGGCATTCCGGTCCTTCTTATCGCTCCCCTCCGGTTTGGTGCGGCATTGCCAGTCTCGCGCTGCTGACGGCGAACAACGTGACGTCGTTCTGAACTACAAAAGGGCCGGGAGGGGCGAACCCGCAGCTCCATAAACCGAAGCCGTCTCTTAAAAGCAGCACAACCGCTTCGAAGGATTCAGGTGGATGAAAGACATTTTGCCAGTCGTTTTTTCAAGGCGTACGTAAAACCCAGGTTTGCCAGAGCGGGCCCGCAGGCAGGGCGCGGGGTGAGAAGTGACCTCATTTCACCGTCTTCGGCCCGCTCTTCGGCCGAACCGCGGCCCGCTGCGCAAGAGCGGCTTCGTTCCGCTCTCCCAAGAACTAGGTGCTAGTTAGTTGCAGACACGGCTCTGTTTTCCCTGGTAATATATCACTTTTCATTAAAATAAATCCTTCAAAAGAAAAAGCGCTAGTAACCATTAACATCGTTTAAACACAAAATATGTTTAACAGGAAAAAACGCAGCCGTCTTCACACCAGCAAAGCAGGAGCTGTCCTCCCGCCAGTTTCAGAACCGGACACAAGATCCTGTCTACAGCATTCTGGGGAAAAAAAAAGGGGGGGGGAGGGGGGGGCGGGGAAGACATTTCTTGGCAAACAGCAGATACTGGAGCCAGCCAGGGAATCAGCAGTGCCACATCCTTCAGGGTGGAGAAGGAACAGAAGAAACGTGGCTTGCAGCGAAGGTCTCAACTGCCAGACAGAGAGACGGGTTCTGGCGAAGACAATCATGCTCCAAAGTGTTTATGGGGATCAAATTAGGTTTTGCTTGGTGGTGGCTGCAGTAATTGTGGGCATTAGTAGAAAAACGTAGATAGAGGGAATTTAGCATACTGCTTTTTAACTCTTTTTAAGGGCAGACATCCATGGTTTTGTTCTTTAGGCAGGTAGCTGCTATATAAGCACACATAGAGGTGACCACCCTGTTTCTTTTTAGAGTAATGGAAATGCTACCACTGGCATAAAGGGGAGAAGAGGGAGGACATAAAAGGCCAGGTCATCATTTATGCTAACTACCAAGTTCTCTTTTCCATACAAAACAAATGAATCAGCTTTGATACTGTAACAACTAATCAAAACCTAATACCCAAGAGTTACATCAGTCATACAAAGCAAAATCAAGCCTTTATGCATGGTATCGTTTATTCAAATAGTGAAATGCAGAGTCAGGAACGCACTAATAACTTTTAAAAAGGACAGGAATGAACTATGGCATTATATAAATATTCAGGCATTTAAGTCATGAACGCCACCTCCACCTACTTTGTAGCATCACTAAAAATACTAAGCTATAATCAAGAATTCCATTTTAACTGAAACACAGCGGCATTGCTAATGCCCAGATTAGAAAGTGAGAACAGTTTATCACGCCAACAAACTATTCCATACCTTTTTTGTGCTCTTCAGAATAACTTTTATTAAATAATACTTTGCCAAGTAAACAATCCTTGCAGGTGTGCTCACATTTTTAAAAACTGTAGCAAAAAAATCATTATATTCCCACCTCGAATGTTAGAAACATAAGGTAAACTTTTACCCTCAATAACCCCTGATAAATATGGCACACCTCACTGAAACCACTCTGAACCACTGGTTTCATGCTAGCCTAAAACAGCAAGATTAGTTCCTGATTTTCAAAAATAGCATCTGTCGAGAGGGAGCTCTTATCTCCATTTTTCTGCTACCTTAAAGCACTTGGACCACTGGCTCCTGTCAGGGCCGAGCTAACCTTGAGTCTGGTCTCAACATCTCCATCTTCTCTTCCAAATGCTTTTTGTTGGCGTAGCTACAAAGACTGCAAGGCCAGCTAACTGCTTGCCCAATCTAAATTTGCTTGTACAAAGGATGTTTGAAGAAGGCTCCGAGCACCTAGACTGGAATTTTATAATATAGCTCTCAGTATTATTGTTCAGCCTCACCACCAAAAAGCTGGAGACATTTGCTCTGGTTGCAGTGTCACTTTTAAGTAACAAAATTTTAAAAGCATGGTACCTGGATAAGATGGACAAAGCAAGAGGCGCATCCAGCAAATAGCTTTACAGCCCCGACAGAAACCACCCCTCGGGATCATATGCTAAATAGAAAGGATTTCCCACACATTTCAGTGGGAAAAGGGCAAAATGCATTGCACCTGGCTTCCTCCTGGCTCCCCAGCACTTTACCTTACCTTCACCCGCTCTCCCACGTATCCCAGACCATGGCTGGTCAAGAGCTGTGTGTTCTGACTGATGGGACACAGTCACTGACTCTTCCCCATGCATGGAGAGGACAACCCTCCCACTCCTCCAGGAAAAGGGACACTTACTTATGTCTCCTCTTCTATAAATCCCATCATTTTCACAAACCAAGGATCTGTAGAAATTTAAGATCTCTTACATCTCTACACCTCTTGCCTAATTTGGCTTAAGTGAACATGACAGTTACTAGGAACAGAGGAAAACTAGACAGCATAATCATGTAATTTTATTTACTTAGCAGAGCTGTTCATTTCTGTTACATCTGACTTGGAATGTAACTTATTAGTACCTGGGAACTATACAACCTGTTCTCAAGCCAGTCAGAAACAGACTGAAACTTTGTATGTTTTTTAATCTGGAAAAAGTACCTTTCTACACATCAGTAGCATTACACTTCAGGCCTCAGGAGCCCTCTGCCAGTTACTCAGACAGAAAATGCACTCCAGAAAAACCTCAGTAAAGTTACATTCATATCTCCAGGAACCGCAGTTTCTGTCAAGACAGGTTAGCGTATCTTTTTCTATCAAACACAGAACTGCCAAGAGCCTTCCCCCGGGGAGCTCTGCTGTCAGGAAGGCAGGTGTAAGCTCTTGGCTGAAGTCCTCGGAGGGTCTCTTCTGGAACAAAACCTCATCCCTTGTTTTGTTCCTTTTTCTGCAGCTATTTCTTACCGGTGATTGAATCGTAACAACGCTCTTGGAGAGTTCACGTTTCCGTTGGTAACGGATACCAGCCAGCATCAAAAAAGAGCCACCAAAGGTCCGCGATTTCTGGTTTTGCTTCCCAACGTTACAACAAACGCCAAGAAGCAATGACCCTAGGCTTTAGCCCAACGCACCCCCGTCTCTATTAGAACCCTCTCAAAAAGCTGACGCTAAATGAATTGTTTGTAAATAAACGTAAGAAAAAAAACCAAACACTTCCAAAATAAGCTGACGGGCCGAAGCCTGCAGCTCGCCGGCGGGGCAGCCCCGCCCGAGTCCCACTTAAACCCGCTTTTACACCACATTTACCTCAGCCGAGGCCCGCGCGGTGACCGACAAGCAGGACTGGGGCTTCCCACGCGTCCCCCGCGGGC
>NW_010972698.1:5067904-5104833 GCF_000737465.1 Haliaeetus leucocephalus | reverse complement strand
GGGCCGGGCCGGAGGTGGGGCCCGCCGCCTACCCGGGCTGTCCGGCCGCGCTTCCGGGCGGCCGCGCCCCAGCATGCACGGCGACCGGATGTGCCGCCATCTTTAGGCTCCCTCTCTGCCGTGTATTGACAATAACAAGCCCCGGGCCGGGCCGTGTCCCTCCCTCCCCCCCCTCAGGAAACGCGAGCAGGAGGCAGAGAGGGGGGAGGCGGGAGCCCGAGGAGAGCGGGCCGCGGGGGGGGGAAGAGCGGGCCGGGCGGCGGCGAGGGAGCGGGAAGGCGTGTGGGGCGAGGGGGCTGGAGCCGAGGCGTGAGGGAGCCGCGCTCAGCCCTCCCCGCTGCTGCTCGGCGGAGACGAGGCGGCCGGAGCAGGAGGGCAGCGGGCAGCCGTGGGGGAATACTGGCGTTGGAGAGAAGAATTGAAAGAAACTGGTGGGTGGCGAGAGGCAGGCACGGAGACGCTGCGCTGAGAAAGGAGTAAAAGCAGGAAAGCAGAGACAAACTGCGAGAAGAAACAAAGTAATAAAGAGACGGGGAAGAGAGGAGAGAAAGTGATTCCTCCGAGAAAGAAGGCGGCGAAGCAGAGGGAACACGGAAGGACTCCACTGATGAGAGAGAGGAGTTGAAAGACGCCCCCCCGAGAGACACCAAACAGAGACTGACTCTAAAACTCTCTCTCTCTTTGTCACACCACAAGGATTTGATGCCCCTCAGCCTGTTCACTTCTGTGTGTTCATGTTTCCCACAGGTTTCTCTTCCCCCAACCCCCCAGCTGCAGCCCAGGAGGTCAGACCTGCCACTGATGGTAATACCAGCAGCAGCTCCTCCTGCAAGAAGAGAAAGTTAAATAACAGCAGCAACAGCAATTCTGAAAGAGAAGAATTTGATTCCATTTCTTCCTGCGCCTCTTCTCCTTCCAAAAACACCTCCTCATCATCTTCCTCTGTCATCACCACCTCCTCGTGCTCCTCCTCAGGGGTCGCCTCCTCTAACCATCACCTCCAGAAGAAGCTCCGCTTTGAGGACTCCGTGGATTTTATTGGACTCGATGTGAAGATGGCTGAAGAGTCTTCTTCCTCTTCCTCTCCTGCTGCCTCTTCTCAACAGCAGCACCAACAACAGCTCAAAAATAAAAGCCTTTTAATTTCGTCAGTGGCTGTGGGGCACCATGCAAATGGCCTGACCAAAGCTGCCTCCTCTACTGTTTCCAGTTTCGCCAACAGTAAACCTGGCTCTGCTAAGAAATTAGTGATCAAGAACTTTAAAGGTAACAGGCCGTAATTTGTCACGACCTATGGGGAGCTGACGCTCAACTGTTGTGTTTTGTTTTCAACATGAAAACTGGTTGGCTTTCAGATAGCTCCAAGTTTTACAGGAAATGCTTTTCTGTGGCGAATGTTTCTATACTTATGTAAAGAGGGAATAATGTTTTATGATGCATACTTGCCCAGTCATGTACACATCCTGAGCTACACCTCGCTGCTTGGAATTGTTTTTCAGACTCCTTTCCCTCTGTTTCTTGAGAAGGCCTTAACTTGCATGTTAGACGAAAGGTTTTACTACATAAGTGTGTAAATCGCCTTTCTTCAAACTTCTAACGTTTGATACCTCTTTTCTAGTAATCCTGATTCAGGGCTTGGTATATATTTTAGCCCAGTTCATGATGGCTTTGCACAGAATGCATTCTTTTTAAATTGGGCCTGTCTTGCCTCTATCCGTGTTGTCTGTTTATAGGTTAATCTGCCTGTGCTTAGTTTTAAACTTTGAAACTAAGGTGATTATAAGGCTATTATGGTGGATTTCCTTTCTGGTTTCCCCACTTGTCTTTGAAGTAGGTAGTTGAGATTTTTGCTGAATGTTTTCCTTGCAATATCCTTGCTGTAATTTTTATTTCACTCTTTAACGTCTTTTCTCTGTCTTAACATACTCTCAATTTTGCAAGCTTATGTTATTTTGTAAATCTCTCGAAAGATGTGTTTGGGATTCTTGATTATTGTTGCTAGAGACCAACTGAAGCAGAGAAATGAAACTTTTCTGCTGTGATGCTGCTTCATTTTCTAGTAAACAAAAATATAAATAGGTGTAGGCAGAAAGCTTAGCTAAAATTCTGTCATTTTTTTCCCTGTAAAGATGGAGAAATAGTGGCCTTCTCATTTCCTGCCTCTTGCTATCTTCTAAAATAGTCTGATAGTTTGCTGCCTTGGCTTGTTTTTTCTTTTTCCCCATGTGTTTGGGGTTTGGGGAGGTAAAAGATATTACTTAAATTAAAATTGATTTCTAAATACACAATTGACACAAATGTTCTGTAGAGATGCCGCAGAAGGTAACGATTAGGATTATTTCAGCCACTGTAATGTTTTACAGCAATTGATGATCACAGTGTAACTTTGCTTTTAAGGTCCTCCTAATTCTCAAAAATGTTCTCCGCCCATCACATCATCATCATTTAATTTGACTGATTATTTTAAATTTATACTGAGGTTGCATGATAGTGAGAAATAAGTGCCACTCTTCAGTTGCTTGTACACTATTACCTTTAAGGGAAGTCAACTTTTCATGTTTAAAATATTTGCTAAACGTCATGGATTGCATGGTGCTGTGATCATCATTGCTTATGAACTGGTATTTGAATCACTTGCTTAAAAAGGATGCCTCAGGAATCTGCCAGATTTGCTTTTTATTTTTACTCTCAGGTGCTAAACTGAATAATAAGATTATTTTTAAAGTATTATTAATACTTTATCTTAGTGTGATAGCAATAACATCTTACACAACTTAAATAACTTCCTAAAATCCAGAATCTTGGTATTTTCTGCTGAGTAGCATACTTATTAGTTGCTGGTGAAAATAGGCAAGTCTCGCTTGTAGTTAGCTGTCTCTCTAGATTCTTACGATACAGCTGATGTTGGGATATTGCCAGTATTGTAGGGAAATGCTTGGGAGGACAAAAAAAATTACTTCTCTCTGTTTGTCACTTCTAGAGAAATCACAAAGCTTTACAATTTGTTTTTTACCTTTAGGTATGTAAAAGTTGATTTTAATAGAATATAAACTCTGGGCCAGTTTCACCGGTTGGTGGCATGGATGTGCATGGTGTCTTCCTCCCTAAATTTTATTCTCCTTCCTTCTCCATTTGGGAACATGCTTACTCAGACAGAAGTGGTCATTTTAGCTAGTTATGAGAACACACAGAATTGTAAAATAGTCCTGGTATTCTGAGGGTGTGAGTTGGGGAATCTCTCTTACCCTGTAACAGAAAGAGTCAAATTTGCAAAGCTTGAGCTATTTGAACATTAAGAGAGGGCTTAACTCTAACAAATATCCACTGGCCAAACCCAAGAGAGATATAACTGGATTACTTTAAAATAGGAAGGTTTTCCTTGTGACCATAAAGCCTGTATTACAATTACAGTATTTCCATGCATGTTTCTTGAGGGTTTCTTTCCAATTGTTAATACAGAGTAGAATTAATGAGCAGTAAATTAAAAAAAATAGCTACACACAACTCTATCTTTTAATCCATCATTCTTGGCTTTTATGTTCACTTTTTTAGCTGTGCTGTCCTGGTAGTGAAAAAGAGTGTAATGAAGATGTAGATTAGTCTTGCTGGGTTTTAGCCTTTATCCCTTCTTGAGCTGCTCAGACACAGTACTGTGATTTTTATAAATCACACCTACTGTTTGGGCTACAGATGCTGTGATGTGTATGCGAAGAGCAATGCTGAATTTTTACAATGCGTTACTATTTCAAATATAAATAAGACACTGCTTTTACACGAATGCTTTCTTTTCATGTAAGTATAAATTAAAATCTAGAGCATCAGCCCATACCTCTTTCCTCTCAAAGCTGCATTTTTCACTTCTGTAAAAGGTAAAATGTTCTGCTTTTTCTAAATACTTTCTCAAACTCTGTATAATTTCTTTTAAAGATAAACCCAAATTGCCTGAAAACTACACAGATGAAACCTGGCAAAAACTGAAAGAAGCTGTAGAAGCTATCCAGAACAGTACTTCAATTAAGTACAATTTAGAGGAGCTCTATCAGGTAAGTGCTTATAGTAAAAGTGGTGGGGTAGGGCTTTTCGTTTTGTTGTTGGCTCTTTTTTTTTTCTTAAAACAATTCTGATACAGTGGTAAGAAAATGACATTTTGCTTGATAGCTGCTTTTATCATTGAAAAACTTTTCATCAAATAGTTTCTCAAATTTTAAAATCCTCAGTAAAAATTTCACAAGACCTAACATTGAACTCGGGAAATTTTTTTTACTTGCCACAACATAATTCAAAGTATGGTTTCCCTTACAACAGTTGACAAGAATTAAATAAGGCAAGGAGCCGTATACCCTTTACTGTTTTGGGGTTTATGGTGTGTAGCTGCTAGAGGAGAAATGTGAAATCCTAAAACATTGGTGTTTAGGTAAGAAAAAGACAATTTTTATTAAAATATAATCTGTTTTCTGAAGACAGTGTCTGTTCATGATTGAGGATCATAAATCATTTAAAAACTGAAACTTTTTATTTGACTTCTTAAAACATAGAATACCATTTTTCTTCATGAATTGTATTATTTTGGTTTGATTGAAATTTTTTATCATTCAGCATTCTGTCTATTCTAACAACTGAGAATCAAAATTTATTCCCAGCAACAGTTCCGATTGTTTTGCCCTAAATGTTTTAGGAAGTGATCAGACTTGAACTGCATTTCCTAACTTTTTTTTTTATATGCTCCACTTCTGCTTTTTCGGCTGAATGTGTTAGGGAGACTTCTCCCCCTCGTCACCTTTTCCCTGCTAACATCGTGGTACTTGTGGTTTTAGCAGCCTAGCAATAGTACTGCTTTAGCTAGGTATTAAGAAGCACTTAGACTTTTTACTCTGTACTTTTAAAGCCTTCATTACCTGGTTAGTTGTTTGATTTGTTCCTCTGCGTGTATATAGGTTTCTCTCCATCTGTTTTTACTGTCTCTTCTTCCCCTGCCCTCCCCTTTTCAATAAAAGTTGCATTTGGATGTAAATGGTTTCTGTGAAGACTTGGGGAGAAAAATACTGTTTGAACAAGGTTTGGGGACAGATTTAGAGAAGGATAAATTGCCATTCCTCGTGGAACCAAGAACCTCATGGGCCAGGTTCCTCAGTCCAGTGTGTTTTTAAGCTCATTATAATTTTTTATAATGTTCAATTAATCTAAAAAGAGCTTTTTTCGAGTTTTTCGGGATAATATATAGTATTGTAACTTTTGCAAAATTTGGTGAAGCTAATAAATTACAACCCACTGTATTGGTTGGTATTGTAAATTACTTACTCTGGACTGAACAACAGAGCCAATAACTGTTAATTAAATACTTGAAGGATATCCAAAATTGTTTAAAAATACAAAGTTCTATTGAAAGGCTTGCTTTTGCTTCACAGTTATCACTTAAATTTCTGCTCACTTTTACCACAGGCTTAATTGAATGTTGCTTGTGCTCAGAAAACCAAAAATACACTTTTTTCTTTTAAATCTCGATTTTAACATTGTAATAACTTTCATACTTTTCAATGAAATAGAGTGCAATCAAGTATGAAATTTTTTTTTATAAATCTAAAAATAAATGTCTTGATTTAAAAATAGTAATAGGAATCACTAGTGTTTTTAAATGCTAACTAAACTAATGTCATTTCTGAACAGCTGTTTGGTAAATGGATCTGATGCCAAATATGCCTTGGCAGACACTATTATCCAAGCATAGAGGGGAATTGCAAAAGAGTCTGCAAATGTTCTTCTGCACACCTCAAAATGAGTTACTTCTTTTTTTTAATGGAGTTACACTTCTTGAGTTTGGTTTAACTCTTGTCTGTTGGAAAATCCCACTGAGGAAACATTTTGAGGCTTTATTTCTTTGTGAGACACTGGCTTCGTACTTGCTTTGTTCCTCCCCAGCAAAAGAAATTATACACATCTTTGATCGCTTTATTGGAAAAGCTGCTTTATTAGAATAAATTTCCTTAGATTAGTACCAGAAAATAGACATCGAGATCTTCAGTACCAGATCCCTAGTTAATTTTTTTTTAATCAGTCGCAGAGTTAAGTACTTCTGGAAAGTTCTGATTTTTCTCTCATCAGAGCTGCATTCAGTTCTTTTTCCTACTTTTGCCCAGCACACAAATCCAGGTGTGGATGCTGCAATTAAAAAAAAAAAAAAGGCAAACGAAAAAAACAACAAAAACCGCCAGCAGAATATATGTTACACAAAGGAAATATGATGCTTCACCTTCAGATGTTCTGACCATCTTCAGGGAACAGATTCCCTGATCAGAAAGTTTTATTCCACTAATTCAGAACAAGATAATTTTGTGAACTAGAGCCCCTAAAGTTGTTGGAAAATTTTGATAGATTACAATTATTGTTGTGTAATGCCAGTAATTAAATTTGCAAAGCATAATATTGCAGTAGTGGTGTTATGCTCCACAGAGCAAATGTTAGTAAAAGGTTTTGTATTCATGTGCTTAGACAGTTTAATATCTTAAAAAAAAATATATAGTAATAATTTGAGCAGAATTCACAAATTAAAACATTTCTGTGGCTGTTATCAGTGAAGATGCAGAAGTTTTGCACTTGATGTTCAAATACTCAATACTAGCAGACGTGTTTAACACTTTGGAGTTTCTGATACACAAATGCAAAAGAATGGCTTTATATGAACACTGCTTAAAAGTAAGTGCATATTAATGTATCTTAACTTATTTCCCTAAGAGTTAATAGTATGAGTTTGTCCATCTACAGTGCAGAGGCTAAATTCTTTTAAGGATTTGGAGCAGCATGGTTAAATAGTACTGGTTTTGATAGACAGCAGTTACAAAAATGTTGGTAGTTGAGATGGATGAACTGACCAGAAGTACAGCAAAATGGCCACTGGTGTCCTAGGCTGGTAGGTAGAAGCGAGACTAACGGTGGTTAAGCCGGTGACTAGCAAGTTCTATCTAAAACATTCATCTTCCCAGCTCTCAGCTGGCTTCTCCAAAGTAAGTGGGAGAAAAGAAGAAACCCATTTATTGCACTTGCTGAAGGCCTCATCAGGCTCTTCAAGCTTAGTGTTTTCCATCCCCTTTTTCTTCTGAAATCAAGTGTACCAGCTATTTCCTGTTTTGTTGCTGTTTCATTTAGAGCCTGACCGTGTGTGTACAATAGCAGAATAGAGTTGAGCAGTGTCTGTAACCTACTGTGTGAACTGTAGAATATGTTTTCCTATCACATCATTGTATTTATTTGCGGTTTCTTAAGTGTTAAGGCTGAGGGTTGAATTTGTTGCTATTTCCAAGTATTAAGATATGTACACTTCAAGGATAATTCTGCCTTTCCTAATAATCATCATTCAGACCTGTTTTAGTCTTAAGTGGCACACTGACTCTCTTGTTACACCTGTTTGTTTCTGACAGTAAGCTTATGCAGGTTTGGTTTTCTTTTGTTGTTATTGTTGTGTAGGATGATTTTGTTGTGGGTTTCTGTTTTTTTTGTGGACGTTTTGTTTGTTTTAACTCATCTGTGTCCTAGAGCCAGTATTAGCTGTAGTGAACTTGCTCTAGAGAGTTGTTTACTGTTGATACTGAGAATCATTACTGTTGATATCCTAGGATAAACTGAGGAACTCCTTGTTTAGCTGTTTTGATTGTTGCTGTGCTTTTAGTGGTGGCTGCTTACTGTTTGCTGGTGGCTCCTATTTGGACTGTTGGGAAGTACCCTGTAATGGAGTAGATCTGCTCTGTTGTGCTGCTTTTGACTGGGATAGAGTTAATTTTCTTCACAGTGGCTGGTATGGGGCTGTTTTGGATTTGTGCTGAAAACAGTGCTGATAACACAGGGGTGTTTTCATTATTGCTGAGCAGCGCTTACCCAGAGCCAAGGCCTTTTCTGCTCCTCACCCCACCCCACCAGCGAGGAGGCTGGGGGGGCACAAGAAGTTGGGGGGGGGACACAGCCGGGACAGCTGACCCCAACTGACCCAAGGGATATCCCAGACCATAGGACGTCATGCTCAGCATAGAAAGCTGGGGGAAGAAGAAGGAAGCGGGGGGACACACATTCAGAGTGATGGCGTTTTGTCTTCCCAAGTCACCGTTAGGCGTGATGGAGCCCGGCTTTCCTGGAGATGGCTGAACACCTGACTGCCTATGGGAAGTGGTGAAGGAATTCCTTGGTTTGCTTTGCTTGCGTGCGTGGCTTTTGCTTTACCTGTTAAACTGTCCTTATCTCAGCCCATGAGTTTTTTCACCTTTACCCTTCCGATTCTGTCCCTCATCCCGCTGTGAGGGAGGTGAGTGAGCAGCTGGCTGGGGCTTAGTTGCCGGCTGGGGTTAAACCATGACATCTGTATACTTCTGAACTAGCTGTCCCTGCATGGTTGCCTGTGGTTGCTGGCATACAAACTTGACCTTCCAGTCCTTTTTTTCCTATGGTTTGGTTGTACTGACAACTGAAGTATTTCCTTTAAAAAATAAATAAAATCAAGAGGCATTAGTTGAAAATCATATATACCTCTTCTGTCTAGCTTCTACAGAATATTTTATTTATTTACAGAATAATCACATATTGTCTTTCACCAATCTGCAAAGAGTTAAAGTTGCATGGTTGCTTTCCAAATCTGGGCAATTGGTATAAATTTTGTAAAGTATTGACTTAAAGCCTATGGACTTGAGAATGCTTGTTTGCTTGATCAATCTCCAAGACATGTCTCCATTAAACTTCTTTTCGCTTCTCGCTGTGAAGCACAGCAACAATTCTTCTAATACTTGATTATGATGCAGAAATCTGCGATTTGTCACTGTAAACATCTGGAATGTAGTCACACTACTAAAAATTGTTCAGAATTTTAACTAATTCAGGCAAGGGGTTGATGGATGGAGATATATATGTATATAAAATATGTATATGTATGTACTTTTGGGGTTGAGGGAAGCTTAATCAAGGAAGGAACTCCAAAAGCAAATAACACTAGCAGTGCTTTACCATTATCAGTGTGACTTGCAGAGCACAGCAGTTAATAAAATTAAGACCTTAAGTGTCTGAAGTATGAAACCCAGCAAGCTGCTGGAACATATTAAACTAACATCCTTGGTCTTAAGAGATGCAAGTCCTGCAGTTCCTTATGAGATACTGGTACTCCAACTGAAATTAATAAACTAAGCTGTTCAGGGCATGGCCTTCCATTTTCTCTTATTACCATTATGGTACCCATATATAGTGCCATGTCTCTCTCTGTTTTGCATGCAGCTGTTAACTATGTTACAATTAAGCTGGTAGATTTTTGAGTGAGAAGCAGAAGAATTCCATGGTTGTTCTGGGGGTTTTCCCCCCTTTCTTTGTAAAACCACATATAAGAACATAAACAGATTTCTTAGTATCTGTTTCTCTTTACTTCAGGCTGTTGAAAATCTCTGCTCCTACAAGATTTCTGCAAACTTGTACAAACAACTGAGACAGATCTGTGAAGACCACATTAAAGCACAAATTCACCAATTCAGAGAATATCCTTTTTTTAGCTGTTGACAAGCCAAAATGTTTTTACCTGCCAGTATGTGGTGATGGATTTCTTTGACTAGTTCATGACACTGGGCCGTGGTAATCTGAATTCCTAGTTTTTGCATAATTGGGTCTGGTTTTTTGTTTGTTTGTTTTTTTTTTTATGGGACCTCAGAGAACACTACTAGTTCCTTTATGTCTGTGACCATTTGAAAAGTTTGTGAGAAAGTTTCATTGTCTTTATGAAAGAGTTTGACATATTACAAAAGCTCATATTAGACTTAAAGCAAGGCTTTAAAAGGCTGTATTGATGATATCACTTCAGGCTTTTTTATATGCTGAACTCGCTATGGTCAGGTACCTAGAAAAGTCTTCCAAGAAGCAGCTCTTGTTTTCTTTTTGAAAAGTGCTAGTGGTCTGGCAGCATACAATGCTAGTGGTTCTGAGGATCAAAATGTTTTATTTTCAGAAGTTTTGAGTGGCATCAGATCAAGATCCTGTTAAGTGGATATTAGTTAGTACCAGAACTATGCAGTGGGCTGAATACAAGTTAAATTTCAAGGACAAAATTTATCTTTTGAGGTTATCTCTTAACATGAGCTGAAATTATAGTATCTGTGTAGTGGTGGGCCCTTACGTGTATTGTGGATTGTTGGTTTTTGAGGTGTGGGGATATGTATGTTTGTTCCACTCGCCAGGAATGGGGCATTAGACAAAACATTAAAAGTATTTAGATCCTTTTTTTTTTTTTTTTAATTATTCAGATAATTTTGATTTCTCATTATTAACACAAGGGCCCTCATTAAAATATAAACAAACATGTTGCAAGAAGTTAGCTGGTTCTTTTGGGGAGTAGGTGAGTTTGTTGTGCTGTTAAGTGTCTTTAAAAAAATAATAATAATGTTGATTCATTTCATTGCTAACACTACCTATTAATCATAATTTTCTTAATGATTTCTTCATGGATTCATTGGATAGTGTCCTTTTTCTAAAGAAAATAGACAAATGTTGGCAAGATCACTGCAGACAAATGGTAAGTTTTTTATCTTTTTAAAGAAAACCAGTTGCCTAGTCAGTCTATGTTTTGCTTAACTTTGCTCCTTTACAAACATACTGTGCTTCTGAAATGTTGTCCTAAATTTATATAAGTCTTCTTTGTGAAATACAACTGTATCTACTTTGTTAGAAATCAAGCCTTGAAAATACTTGTCTGTAGTGTGTTTCTTGACTCATTGGTCTGATCTTGGACACACACACCCCCAACTCCTAACTGTTTTTTCTATGCAAGCCTTTCTCCTCTTATACCTGTTATAAAAGGAGCTATTATTTTATACAGAAAGATGCTAAATGTCGCATTGATCATCTTGCTGAGATTGGCAGAATATTTTAAACAAAGCAACACTGTCTAAGAAAGCACTGCCTGGAAACTGTCAGTGGGATTTTTTTTGTTGTTGAGCATAATTTGCATTGCTCTTCAATTAAGAGTAAAATGATTGTGGCTTTTTTATTCCTTCTCATAACAGATTATGATTAGAAGTATCTTTTTGTTCTTGGATCGAACTTACGTACTTCAGAATTCAATGCTGCCATCTATTTGGTAAGGGCACAAAGAATAAAATTATTTGGGGTTATTATTTAAATTATCACATATATCTTGCTGATTTTCAGGTGAGTTTTTTTAATATAAACTTTGTAGTGACCTGTAAATTAGATGGTGAATGCATACGTGCTTGTTGCAAAGGGAGATTTCAGTTTTAATTTATTTGCTATGAATTACAGGATTCTTCTAGAATAACTGTGATAGCAAATTTCATTTAAGTAGGTATTAGCCTCCGGTTTGCACTGTTAAAGGAAAGGGCTTGTTCAACAACTGAAGTGCGAGGGTTTGGGTTGCCCAGTTACTGGCTTTAACATGCACAGTATTCAAAGTTCCATAAGGATTTTTGAAGGGAAAAGTTACCTAAAATAAAAGCAAGTTACTCTCTTTTGGACTTCAACCTTCCCCTACTTCCACCCTCCAATATTTTAATAGTTAGCAAATGCCCTACGGTGCCTTTGGCACTACCTGAATTACTTTGCCGGAGAGATTGAAGGAGTGGTGGGTAGAGCGCCTGGCTTTTCCTAAAAGTATGAGACCCACAGTTTCAAATTCATGGAAAGGTTTAACTGGGATGCCCAAAGCAGAGATCCCTGTCTTTCACATCACTGAGTTCTTCTTAGGTCTGCCTAAGAATTAGAGATTAGAAAGTGGTGGACAAAAAACAGTGTTGTCCAACAGCTTAACCATGGAAGTGGGACCCAGGATGACATTATCCTTTTCTCGTGAAGGCTGCTGTTCATTCACTTTCCATCATCCTGCTAACCAAGTGAAAAATAAAGAAGCTGCAAAAGTTAGGTGGTTATTTAGGAAAAAATACGTGCTTTGGTCTTTTTAAAATTTGTAGCTTACTGTTGATGCTTTGTCATGGTTTATTTTAGTGTTTGTGTTTGTTCATCTTGAGTGATTTGGGGGCAGAGGGATGAGGAATTTGAAGAATGCTAGTATTTATTGGCCTCTATTTGATCTAGATCAAATTTTATTAATAGAGAATATTTGGGGTTGATTCTTACACAATTTATTGAACAGTCTTTATTTTCTTTTTAGGGATATGGGGCTAGAATTGTTCAGAACTCATATAATCAGTGATCAGAAGGTTCAGAACAAAACTATTGATGGCATTCTTCTGCTGATTGAGAGGGAAAGAAATGGTGAGGCTATCGATAGGAGTTTACTGCGAAGCCTGCTAAGCATGCTTTCTGACTTGCAGGTGAGTAAACTTGTTTCACCTTTAAATCAATGAACAGCTCAGATTCTTACTTGGTGCTCAGTAAGCTTTACCCTGGATTGCTATTGTGTTGTTTCCCTAGATTTATCAAGACTCTTTCGAACATAGATTCTTGGAAGAGACTAACCGACTGTATGCAGCAGAGGGACAGAGGCTTATGCAGGAACGAGAGGTATTTTGAATGTTTAACAATGTTTGTTATGCCTAATGACAAAGCATTTGTCAGGGAAAGGAACTATTCTGCTGCCTTAGCCAGTGTACAGGGCAATAATGTGATGTTTACGTTTTATAGTACTCTGAAAAAGGAAATTCACATGCAGTTGCCTTCAGTCACAGTGCTAATGGTTTCTGCTTAAAACTGGAGCTGCTGCTGCTGTCAGACTAGTGCTGTCTTCCCCTCCACCCCCACCCCCCCCACCCTTGATTTTTTTCAAACATACAAAACTACTCTGGCATTTTCAGGTTCCAGAGTATCTTCACCATGTCAACAAGCGCTTGGAAGAAGAAGCAGACAGGATAATCACTTATTTAGATCAGAGCACACAGTAAGTGCAATCTCTCTTTGCTTGGTGGTGTTAACTGTTTGGCTCTTCTTCTGTTGAGGGCCATCTAATAGCTACAGCTTATTTCAGTTATTGACTGACCATCAAATGCTTTTCACTTCCCACAATTCCTTGTTTAAAATGAAGCACTGTCTTGGCTCACACAGCTAATATCCTTTTCTTCTAAGCCACCAGTTATTCTGACGTAAACATTGTTGGGCACTTGGTTGGAAAAAAAATAGGCTGCCATCCCCAGTCCAAACATCTCTTTCTTGCTGAAACACAGTTAATCAGCTGTCGTCCTACCTGAAAAAGATAGGAAGCGGGATAGAGAATTCTCAGGCTAAAGGCTCTGAATATTTACATAAAAATATTTGCATATTCTTTATGGAGTCTGGGAAATTATTGACTAATAACACCCTTAAATCTTTTCCACTTAAGAGGCAGGGTTTCCTCAAATACAATCAAGGGGAGGTCATGACTGGTAGGACAGGAGAAATGTTCTCCTAACATAAAGCCACAGCTGTCGTGTCTGAGAGAAAATGTAGGTCACTAATATAACAAAACTCTTCAAGCAAGTAGTAGCAACTTCTTAAAGAGCAGATACAGAGGATCTCTCTGAGAGGAAGGTGTTTTATTGCTACCAGCATACATTTTTATTTCCTTCCTCCTTCAGCTGTTAAAAACATTTAGCTGTTTAGTGGCTTCCTTCTTCCACACCATTATTAGTGGCCAACTCCCTATTTTGTTTTAATACTTCTTGACTCATGCGGTATTTTTTTTCTTCTTGGTTTGTCTCCCAAGACATGAATCTCCTCCCACAAAACAGGAGAAGGTATATTCTTTGACAAACTTTTGCCTGATTTCTTCACTGATGGAATCACTGTCCAGCTGCCTAGAGGTCATGTACAACAGGCTTATTGTGCGAATTAAATCCTCAGTCAGCAAACAGAAAAAAAGATTGCTTACTGGGGAGGAAAAAGGATAAATATGTGTATAATTATTTTAGGTCCTTGGCCACACATAATTAGAGCACTCCCAATGACAAGTGTAGTTAACATAATCTCAACAAAAGGATTTAAAACTGTCAATAATGGAAAAAGGAAAAGTAATTCTAAACGTTTTTTCTATAGGAAGCCACTAATTGCTACTGTAGAAAAGCAACTTCTAGGTGAACATTTAACAGCCATTCTTCAGAAAGGTAATCCTTCTTCTTTATAGAAATGTTTCTGATTACTGCTTCGGGGCTTTCAATTCCTGTGCTGAAAAAGAAAGGACAGATTCAGATGCTGGGGGAGGACACAAACTACATCAGTCTTTAACGCCCTTTGCTACTCAGTTCATGAAATAGCATTGACCATTTTGCAAGAGGGCAAGTACCATTCTCTTTGTCAGAGGTAAGAAGACACAATGAGGTCTTCAGATACACAGCAAAGCAAAAGGAAAGCTAGAATAGGGGACTTGAGTTCAGTGTGTTAAGTAGCATTTTGAAGACTAAGAGGTAAAGGAGTAGCCTTTGAATTATGGCTGTATCAGAAAGGGGAAACAGTGATTACTTGCTGTTCACAAAAAGTAGCTTGTTTTAAAAACTTAGTACAATTTGAGCAATGAAGTACATTGCTTCAGTTCTGCAGTAGTCTCTGTGCAGTCCAGTGACCCTCTGTTGCTCTGAGGGATAGTCTGGAAATAGATACGGGTGCAACAAGAGTTGCATAATAAAAGAAAATGATCAAGTCCTTACTAGCCAGATTCTGGATGAAACAGGTATGTGAGCATCTTTCTGCACATCTGTAACAGACTCTTTATTGAGAGAAGTAGCAAGTTTGCAGTATTTGCCCATCTACTTTCTTAGAACCTTGCTGTGGAGCATCAGGCCTTCTCTGCCAAAAAGGTAAAAAGTGAAAGGTGACAATATTTCTTGAAGCTGCTTGCCTTTGAACATCTGTAAAATTTATTTTACAGCTCGAATTGAGACTCAGAGCTCTGTCTTGCCAAGGAACCTTTCCTACAGATCAGTAGAGTGTAAACTTTACAAATCTTTAGGGAATAGTAAAGCAGAAGTAAGCAAAGGTGTTGTGCTAAGTATTTTATGTAAAGTACATGTAGCCTAGCATATCCAGTACAATAACAAGGATTTTAAGGTTTGAGCCAGTTCAGGTAGCCATGCTGTGTTTCACTGTTAAATGAGGTAGCTTAACAAAAAAAACAAAACAAAACAAAAAACACCACTAATTGCTTGATTAAAAAATACTAGCTTTGAAGAGGTCCCTTACTGTAATAATATGCTGTGCTTTCTTTGGATTATTCTGGGTTTAATTTCAATTTAAATTCTCTCATTTGCAGGTTTAAACCACCTTCTTGATGAAAACCGAATTCAAGACCTATCTCTTCTATATCAGTTGTTCAGTCGTGTGAGAGGCGGAGTACAGGTTCTCTTGCAACACTGGATTGAGTACATAAAGGTACTGTTCCTAGAACTCTGGAACAGATACCACTATTCTATCAATGGGGTTTATACACAGATATTTGAGTCATGTCTATAAACTACTGCATTTTTCTAAGAATTAAAAGACTACTCGCTTATAAACATATATTTAATATGCAGCTTTTGAAACTGTACTAGGAAAAGTAGAGTAACTGTTCTAGCCCTATTGAAGAAAATACTGAACATTCAGTTGAGTTACTGAACTCCAAATAAATTTGGAGTTTTTATCTTGCTTATAGTTAGTTGTGGGGGACAACTATATTTCTCCAATAGCCATTTTGGTCATGGCAGAATGTTTCTGTCTTCTCCCTGCTAAAATTTCTTGTCTGAATGAGTGGTAGCTTAAATTACCAACCAATTGAAGTTCAAACAGCACTTGAATATCACTTAAGATGTTTAATCTTATTACTCAGTGAAAATGTTGTCACAGAAAGTATGGTTCTTGTGAAGGAAGGCTTTGTAATGGCATAGGAGTACTGTAAATAAAATTGAGTTTAGTGGAAGCTTTACCTGTGTAAAACCTGAGGATATAGATGTTTAAATAGGGTGTGTTAATCTTGTCATGTTTATTTCTTCAGACAAAAGTTCTGAATCTGTTTAGTTATTCATAGATTGATTTTGAATCAATATACAAGGTCAAGAAATTATTATATAGTAAATACTTCACAATGCCATTACTTCTGTTGTGTTAGTGGAACTAATATGAATACCAGAAACAAGACATTACAAAGGTAACTTAGGCTTTTAGAAGTCTTATCATTTAAATTCATTATTCAGGCTAACTGAAAGGTGTGTTTTATTTTGCAGGCGTTTGGTAGCACCATAGTAATTAATCCAGAAAAAGATAAAACCATGGTCCAAGAACTACTTGATTTTAAAGACAAAGTTGACCACATTATTGATATTTGCTTTCTCAAGAATGAGAAGTTTGTAAATGCCATGAAAGAAGCCTTTGAAACATTCATTAACAAAAGACCAAATAAGCCAGCTGAACTCATAGGTATTTTTCTTCAGTTTATTCCCATGTGAGAATTTGGGTGGGGGACAAGAGAGACTTGCTGATGCAGCTTACGGATGGAATATGATGGAATTGTGCGTTAAAAGACATTATGTACAATGCATTGTCAAACTGGGGATCTACCGTGCCACCTTATGCAAGTGAATTATTTGATAGGATAGCATTAAACATTAAGAATAAGCTCTGTTCATCAGTTCACTGGCTAGGCTATAGAATAGTGAAGAACATTAGAACTTAGGCATTCCAGCAATTGACTGGTGTCCAGATGTGAGAATACTGCTAATAATTTGACTTCTTCAGAGGCTTACATAATTGTGCCACCAACACAGAGCTATTAGGAGCTATCTGTGTTTTAATATATTAAAAGTGAAGAGAGGTGGGGATGTTAACCTCTCATGTTATGGGGACAGAGCCTCTGTAGTTTGCAAAGAATGTTGTTTACAGATTTGTGCATTACAAGCCTGACTCTTCACTTTTGAATACCTTAATCATTTCCCCACACAGTGAATAATACCTGCTTTGCAATCTGTTGTGCTGTTAGGCTTGTGGAGTAATGCTTTCTGCCCTCCTTTTTTTTAAATTAATTCACTAACTGTAACGTGCTTACCAAACCATTTGAAATTAAACAGTAATCTGCTAGAGAAATTCAGCAGTATAGTGAACACATTTAAATAACTGGTTTACATATTTTTCATCTGATCTTTTTGCTTCTATTATAGCCATGTCAATCTATAGCGATAGTGACTTTTTACTTTGAGATTGTAATATGGACCAGGATTTTTTACATACACAAAAATCTTTTCTAACATTATGTATGCTAATAAAGTTAAGATGCAATAATTGCTTATCCGAAAAAAGAGATTGTTATAATGTTTTTATAACTTTATAGCCTCTATGAAAATATATCAAGCTAGCTGTGATGAAACTGATTTGAAGGTGATTTCAGGATCCTTTACATTTCCAGCAGATTTCACAATGTTGGGGGGTTTTTTAAATTAAATTATTATTTCATTGTGATACTAAGCATATGCTGAACTTCTTATTCCTCAACACTCTTCTAGCTAAATATGTAGATTCAAAGCTTCGTGCAGGCAACAAAGAAGCTACTGATGAAGAACTTGAAAAAATGCTGGATAAAATTATGATCATATTTAGATTCATATATGGTAAGTATTGGTTTTTTTGTGGGGATACAGTTGTTTAATCACTAACATAAAGGTACTTCAAAATAATTTTTGCAGTCTGTCTGTGTTTTGAAGTGTTCATTCTCTGTAGATGCAGTTTGCTGGTGTAATGCTGTTTAACTAGTTTGCATGTTAAAATGCCAATATTAAGACCTGACTTGGAATCTGTGGAAATCTTAATGTGAAGGCCCTTGTTAGCTTTACTGAGCTTTGAATTGTTTAAAACAAACAATGATTTGTGATCACTGTCAAATCTCATCTCTTACAGGAAAAGATGTCTTTGAGGCCTTTTATAAAAAAGATCTAGCAAAGAGACTATTAGTTGGGAAGAGTGCATCAGTAGATGCTGAAAAATCTATGCTTTCCAAACTCAAACATGGTAAATATCTATCAGCTTGCTTTCTTTTAAAAATAGTTGTTTTAACAGGCCTTCCCAGAAGTGCTATTTGTATTTCCCCTTTACGTGAGGGCAAAAACCTCATGTGCAAGTCTTGAATGACTGGTGGGTTTTGAGACTCATTTACTTATAGTTTTGTAATTCTAGCAGCAATAGCCAAAAACCAGGAGCTTAAAGTGCATGGTGTATCTTGGCCTGTGGGATAGAGTCGAGGTTCCCTGCTGAATAAATCAGTGATATGCTCAGAGAACTTGAGAGGCTGGCTTCTGCTTGTTATTCACTAGTATAATGTCTGAAACATGATGCTGCCAGCTAGCAGTCTTCTAGTCTGGTCTTCATTGTTTCATAGGATGGAGTCTTTGAGTGGTAAGAGTAAGATGTTTAGAACTTGATCTTGTTCTGCCACCAAGAGACAAGTTTGGCAGGCAGCTGATAGGGATTAGAATTGTTGTCTGAGTGACAGGTTGCCACTGGAGTCCTCGGATGAACAGTCATGTCCATGTGGAAAAACAATTGGGTTGCAAAATAGCTGCCACATTAAAACCTTTTCCCCCTTCTTGTTTATAACCTTATTCTGTATCTTAATTAGAATCCAGGTCTTTGTGTAAGAATATATGCTGAAATAGGTTGTCTTGCTTCAGAGTACATTCTGATATTTAGAATTAACTACTCTATCGTGTTGAAAATAAACAAGATTAATTTTTAAGATTTACATGTTCTCTTTTACAGAATGTGGAGCTGCTTTCACCAGCAAACTTGAAGGAATGTTTAAAGATATGGAGCTTTCAAAAGACATAATGATACAATTTAAACAGGTACTGTGGGAAAGCCTGCCATGGCTCCTTCATTTACTCACTTTTTGAATGAGTTATTCTCAGAAAGCCTAACAAGAGGGTGCATGATGTCTTCAGTTGTGAATATTTCTATTGTAATTGTGTTAAACTCCTCTTGAATTATTCCAGTTGTCTGTAATATTCTTCCACTACAGAGAAAAGGACTTTATAGGCGATTGCTTTCAAAAGGAGTGGACAAAAGCCCAACTGGGAAAACAGTCTCTACTGAAAATCAGTTGGAATCTATTTCTTAATTCTGTGCTGTCTGTGCTTTTGAAAATTTTACTGAATTTATTAATGGTTTTCCTGAAAAACAAAGAAAAAACCTGAAACAAGAAGCTCCTTAAAAAAACCAAACAAACAACACAGTAATAAAAGAAGAATTGTAAACTTAAAAGACATTTTCACACCAGTTATAAAACATTTTTAACACCACTATATTCTGATGGACTGGCTTGTAAGTTTTTGCCCATTAGTTCTGGTGGTTCTGTAATGTCTTGATTACAAGAAAATTTTAACATTCTTTCCTCCATTCACACATACTTAGGTACATCTTCACATCAGCCTGCTAAAACACTTACTTCGCTCTTTTCTTTCTGTGTGGAAGTACCTTTGGAACTTCAGAAAAGTGCTTTTTCTTATCCTAATTTCCTTGAGTGTAACTTGCAGTTTATATAGCTGTCCTGGTTTCGGCTGGGATAGAGTTAATTTTCTTCCTAGCAGCTGGTATAGTGTTATGGTTTGGGTTTGGTATGAGAAGAATGTTGATAACACACTGATGTTTTCAGTTGTTGCTAAGTAATGTTTACAAGAAGTTGAGGATTTTTCGGCTTCTCATGCCCAGCCAGCAAGAAGGCTGGAGGGGCACAAGAAGTTGGGAGGGGACACAGCCAGGACAGCTGACCCAAACTGGCCAAAGGGGTATTCCATACCATGTGACGTCATGTCCAGTATATAAACTAGGGGGATCACTGCTCAGGAATTAACTGGGCATCGGTCAGTGAGTGGTGAGCAATTGCCTTGTGCATCACTTGTTTTGTATATTCCAATCCTTATATTGTCATTTTATTATTGTTGTTATTATCATTATTAGTTTCTTCCTTTCTGTTCTATTAAACTGTTCTTATCTCAACCCACAAGTTTTACCTTCTTCCTTCAATTCTTTCCCCCATCCCACTGGGGGTGGGGGGGGTGGGGAGCGAGCAGCTGTGTGGTGCTTAGTGGCTGGCTGGGGGGGGGTAAACCATGACAATAGCAAAACCATCATAAGGTCACTTGTCTTCTGTGGTCTCATAATGCCTGTTCTAGCTAACTTCAGTTCTATCCCAAATATGTTTAATAAACATTGCTTTATTTAAATTTACTTTGTTTCCTTCTGCAGTATATGCAAAATCAGAATGTACCTGGCAACATTGAACTAACAGTGAATATTCTGACTATGGGTTATTGGCCAACCTACGTGCCTATGGAGGTCCATTTGCCCCCAGAGGTAATGAACATAGATGTATTATACCAAGTATCAGTAATGCATCTTGATATCACCTGCAGCTTGGTTTTAAATTTGCATATAATCTCTAGAAAGAAATGCAGATGTGGTTGGTTTTTTTTAAATAAAGTTTGTTTTCCTTGCAATTCCCTTCATCTTTCTAAGCCTTTATTTAAGGCTTATTTGATTGTGGAGGAGGGAAGGATGCTTTTAAAGTAGAATTGTGTTTTAGTGTTTTGGGTTTTTTCTTTTTTTAGATGGTAAAACTGCAGGAGATCTTCAAGACCTTTTATTTAGGAAAACACAGTGGTAGGAAACTTCAGTGGCAGTCAACACTAGGACACTGCGTACTAAAAGCAGAATTTAAAGAGGTGAGTGTATTGTTTCTCTTGACTCCTGTTGCTTTGCTGATTCCAACTCTGAGTTGTACCTTAGGGATATACTGGAAAGGTTTTTTGTGCTGTGATGGAAAACAGCAATTAATTGCAATTAATTTTAACTTTTGACCTCTTGCTATCATTTCTGGAGTTGTGGTAGTTTCTGAAATAGATGTATTAAGGTCTAAGAAGATGCATCCGATTTCTGTATTGGTCAGAAAAAAAAAAAAGTTGTTGGTTACTGCTTGGGGAAAATATCCAGTGGGTTTAGTTCCATATTAAAAATGGCACTGATTTTTATACTGGGGAGGGAAAAAAAGGGGGCCATATTCCATAGATGACCTTACTTCATCTGACAGCATTAAGCATCTTTACAGTCAGCTTTTCACTACTGAAATAAAGAAAAGTTTTGGATTGTACAAGAACACAACTGTTTTTAAAGGGCTTCCGGTTATTCCTCTTCAGCATTTCTTCATGGGCACAAATATATTTCAAGAAAATTTTTCTTGGAATAGGAATGCTTACCAGTTGTATTTTTCAGAAAAATGTTAATGGTAAAACAAGTATTATCGAACTTGGTTATTTCAAAGATCCTATAGTTCCTAATACTGTGTTTCTTAAACTAATGTTTGCGTTACGCTTTGACTTAAAGGTCTTTCACATTGTAATTTTAAGCACTCAGTGCTTTGAGATTTGTCTTGAGTAAGTTGATGCATATCTTGGGTGAGTTTTGTCACTGGATATAATAGTCTAACCTTCTGACCTCTAGTTTATTCTGCATTTTATAGTAAACACAAGGTGACCAGTAACTTCTATTCTTTCATATTCCCAAATGAATAAAATAACAATCACATCCTTCAAGTGAAATAATTGACATACAGGAGTGACTTGTTCCTTGCACCACCCCACCCCCAAAAAAAAACTCCAAAAAAAACCAGTCTAGTGATGTCTGTTAATTTCCCTTGTAACAGGGCAAAAAAGAACTTCAGGTCTCCTTGTTCCAGACACTGGTGCTGCTCATGTTTAATGAAGGAGAGGAGTTCAGTTTAGAGGAGATAAAGCAAGCCACTGGGATAGGTTGGTATTGAAAACAGCTGACTAATTCCTAGTGTTCTTACAAAAAAAAAAAAAAAAACTCAACATCTTGTTTCTGCTGTAGAGGACGGAGAGCTGAGAAGGACACTTCAATCTCTGGCTTGTGGCAAAGCCAGAGTACTGACCAAAAGCCCCAAAGGCAAAGATGTGGAAGATGGTGATAAATTCACATGTAATGATGATTTCAGACATAAGCTCTTCAGGATAAAGATCAACCAAATTCAGATGAAAGAAACGGTATATTCTTCTTGATCCTCTGGGGTTTAGATCCTTGGATTAAGTATCTTGTTGCCTGCCCATCTACCAGCTTTTTTCCTCTAGGTTGTAATGTACATACTGATATCTTTGTAAAAGTTATATGTATAATTTGGATGATAGCACATACCTAACGATGCTGATTTAAATGTGTGCTTCCATACAAACTTAGACACCAGTGATGCTAGATTTCTCTAAATGAGGTTATTTAAGGGAAGTTCTAATTAGTGAATGGTCTTTTCACCCTTGATCATTCCCTGGAGCTTTACTGAATGGTTTGTGAACATAGAAACAAATTCACAGTGAATTTTCCCTGACAGCCAGGGTAATCTGTGCAAAGATTTTAATTCCTTGTACAATTGGGTTTTTTAATAGACAATTGGTCTTCATATTTGTAAAGGATTTATGTCAAATATTTGACAACAGACATTTTACTGTCTTGCACTGAGAACTGTCTTAGAGATACAAAGAAGAATTGTTTTGACAGTTGTAGTGTTCTCTTTAAAACTTTTCTAAATGGATCCTTCAGGTAGAGGAACAGGCAAGCACTACAGAGAGAGTATTCCAGGACCGGCAGTACCAGATTGACGCTGCAATTGTACGAATCATGAAGATGCGCAAGACACTGAGTCATAACCTGCTTGTGTCAGAGGTCTACAACCAGCTTAAATTCCCAGTAAAGGTGTAGTACTGACTTTTCTTCTTCTAAAACTTTATTATTTCTTTTTATATTACCTGGCCTGTCCTCAGTTAAACAGTGCTTCTGTCTAGAACATGCATCTTTTTACTATTAGGAAGGACAAATACTCACTTTCAGGAATTTTTAAAGTGCCAATTGCATTCATGTATCTGAATATTACCTCAGGCTTTTAGTAAATTAATAAAACCTACTACCAAGGGCTTTCAGAACTGGAGTCTGTAAGCAGTAACTGTGAAGCTAGTTCTCCTTGTATGCTGTTCTTGCATTTAAGTGTTCTGACAATGCATTCTTGGGGACAAGGGAAAAATGATTCAGATATGTAATGCAGGATTGGTTTTGATTCTTAATTTGGTTGATACTTTTTAATAAATTAGTAACCAATAAATGTACAGTGGTTTTTCCAGACACATTATATTGGTTAATATATATATATATACACGCACACATATATATGGAAAGAAAAGTAGATATTGGTGAATGTCTCAAAGCTGATGAAGCCCACAGTTGCAATATAATATGAATAGCTTACTAATTGTATACAAATGGAAATGGATTTTCAAATAGACAGTCATGCATCTGTCCAAGTTCAAATATACAGTGCTTTCTATAAATGGAAATGTAAAATGAAAGGTACTGCCATCTCATTCTGTTTTGTTACCATGTGAAGTTCCTGCAGGCCTGTAAGTATTGCAAAAACTGCAGTTGGGCTTTGCAGGGTTATAACGGATGATTTAAATGCTTTCCATCACTCTTTATCATGAGATGTTTTTATGAAGTCCTTCATCCAACAAAATCATAGGGCACCCAAACTGTTGCAAAACTCACTCGCATCAAGATAAAATGAAACTTGTACCATCTTTTACCAGGTAAAAGTCAGAAATAGAAACACTTCGATACGTAATGCGTGAGAGTTCAGTTTAAACAGCAGCAAATATCTTTCCCTGCTGTCAAAAGGTCTATGCTTAGCTGCAGGCAACAAGCTAATTTTGTAACTTTCTCTTCCATCAATTATATGTTGCAGACTTTAGAAGCTTTGATGCTTTAAGGGATTTTTTTTTTTTTTTTTAAACTGTGATTCCTGTTTCCTCAGCCATCTTAAACAGTATGGATATTTGGCTTAAGTAGAAAGAAAGCACCAAGAAACATTGACTGCAAAGTAATAATGCTGACATCTGCTTTATTTTACAGCCTGCTGACCTTAAGAAGAGAATAGAATCCTTAATTGACAGGGACTACATGGAAAGAGATAAAGAAAACCCGAATCAGTACAACTATATTGCATAAACATACGTTGGCCTTTGTTTTACTGCACACTTGGTGTCATACACAGTTGCCAGTGGATAAACTAGCCTGTTGATCCTGTTAATTGACTTTTTATACTACCGATGATTGAATGAAAGCAGTGTAATGGAAAAGTATAGTAGAGTGGACTTCTTTCAGTGGTTAACATGCCCATTTAAAGAGTACTATTTACATTTTAAGAAGAATGCTGTTGAACTCTTTGCATGTTATTTAGTAAGATGTGCAGAAAGCTGAAAGAAAGTACCTGGTCTTTGTGATTCCATTTGTCTCTGGGTCTGAAGAAGAGTCCCTTGATATATGACAGATGTCTTTCACACCTTTAAATGGAAACAGAAGGTTAATTAATATAAGAAAATAGCCTTTAAAATGCTTAAACTGCATGCAAACTTTTAATTTACTGTACAGAATGCATTTCAGTTAGTAACATACCATTGGTTTGGTTGATGCCCACACTTGGATTTTTCCCTTGAGGGAGGGAAAATGGGGAATAAGCCAAGCTATGCTTATTGCTGATCTAGTGGAAAATACTCTTGGTCGCAGTTAAGACAAAATGGTACCAATATAAAATGATGTATAAAGTTTGCAGTGTGGGCATATGTACTGTATATACAAACACCATTCTTAAATAACTGCTACAACAAAACAAGTTCAGATTAGATTTATATGGCTTGCCTATAAGACTTAGTGTTCACCTTTGGGAATTTTAAGCATAAAACAGCCATAATGGAAAAAGTGACAGTTTTTACTAGTCATGGGTAGGAGGCCTTCACCTCTTGGCAGCAATACTCTAGAAGAGAGAATCTATCTACAGATACCTATGAAAAGCCACACTGTTCTTGTGGTAGAGCTGTAAGAACAAAAATTACAAATGGATTTTAATACTTGTTTTGCTTTGCAACATTCTAAACTTGAACTAACCTCAAGGTTTAGACAGGGCAGCTCTTCTAAGACTGCCCTGCTTTGGATTGCTTTAACTTAAAGCTTTAAGAACTCAGCCCTAGATGTGGCAGGCCTCCTAGAACCCAGAAGCCTACCTCTCATATAGAAAGTTAAGTATTGCTACAAGGCATCTAAAATATATTTTCTTAGATGACCAGAGAGCATTCTTTGCATCTTTATAAGACATGGGAGAATAAGTCACTTGAATGTAGAGCTTTGTTTCAACAAAATGCTTTTTTTTTAATTGCTATAGCAGCATGTGCCAGGAATATATGGGAAAAAAAAGTGTCAGCAGAGAAGGAACTCCTCCACATAACAGTTCTTCCTTACCCAGCCAGGCTTTAGACCTACGATCAGCTGTGTTGCAGAGCTCAGTGAAAAACCTCATCCTCATTCAGGCACTGATAGTCCTGGGGAATACCAGATATTTCTTGAAAGCAAGATGTTACTTTTGTTTAATGGCAGTGTAACTTAGCTCTCTATGATCTATAACTTTTATCACTGTGATCCCACATTCAGGGGTATGCATGTGTGAGAGAGGGAGAGTGTAAGTGCGTGTATTTTGTATCTGACACATCCCATCCTTACTGCTTTTTTTGATCTACTGTTTAATTCCGTATTTTCTCCAGCTGTGTTTTCTCTCAAGCTCTTTTATATGCAGTCCTCAGCTGACAGATGAAGCAGATGTTTTTTTCTCCTACTAAAATTATTTGCTGTCACCCTCTACTAACTGTCATACAGCTCTTTGTGATCTGCAGAAAATCTACCTTATCCTTTGACACTATTGCAGCATAACCACTGGTAGACATCCAGGACCACCCTTGCCTCTGTAAGAAAAATACTAACAGTAGAGTTATCTGGTAAGAAACTTGAAGACTGCTCCTGCAAATCTTTTAAGTATTAGCTCAAATAGAGATCCACCAGGGAGGAAAGAATGCCCCCCCCCCCCCCAAAACCTTCTGTATTTTGCATTCAATGTTCCTTTTTCTTGTATGTGTTTTGTATCTTTAGCCAATAAAAGATTCCTTTTAAAAAGGTGTTTTGTAGAAGGAGCATAAAACTTAACTCTTTGGGAGACAGGAGATGATGAGTATCAGTATTGAACTGGTTCCATTCAGTCTGTTGTAGCATATAAATCTAACACCACTACATGTTTAAAATGCCTATTCTGGTAAAATCCTCCCTCATTAGACAAGTGTGTTGCATTCAGTCAAACTAACTGGAAAGGTCTGAAGGTTTATTTAATTTTTATCCCATCCATTTCAGTAACTTAAACGCAGAAAATACTACATAGAAAATGTCCTCAAATCTTATCAGACTTCCACGATCTGAGGCAGACCCTAAGCGGCAATCTAGTTAAAGCAACCCAAAGAATGGACTTTGAGAACCCTGGCTAGGCTGAGAGAGGGGGTGAGAGAGGGGAGGGGAGAAGGCGTCTCCTTGTATCTTCATGTGTTTTCCCCAAGAACTCATCCATCTCTTCTGCTAAGGTCTCGCGCGTTCCTGGTTAATGACAAAGCTGCAGCCAAGATTTATCGTCCAGCCGTACAACTCTGCAACTTCTTGCTGGGATCATGTGCCTGCCTATTGAGCCATATATATCTCTGTAAGAAAAAAAATTAAAGTGGGCTTGGACCACAACTCATCTGGCTATAACACAGCTTGTCTGTTTGGCCACACATTTTTAATCTTGACTCTTGCATGCAGTTTATAGCACCTTGTTCATAAGAAATTGCAGTTTATTCTTAGAAATATATATTTTAGGTTTTTTAATCTTTATACCCATAAATGGACTATTTTTTTGTCTTGGCTGGTTTAAAAAGTGACCATTTTGTTTAAATGCTGTAATTGCAAATGTGTTGTAAACGTCGTTTTGTTCTATAGTTTACACAAAGGTGCCAAAGTAAATAGTTAATAAAAAAAAAAACAAACCCTAGCAAATCGTTAAGTTGCTTTAGCTGTTCTTCATATTTTGGTCTCTGGTCCTTTTTTTTTTTTTTTTGTCAGCCTTTCATTTTTTCCTAGACATATCATTTGCCCTAATGCTTTCTTTAAAAAAAAAAGTGCATCTAAAGAAATGTTCAAATACCACTTTTTTAGTGATTTCATATAGTAGGAAGAATATTTTCTTTGAAACGTTACACTAAAACTGTAAGAGTACAGCAGCATTCAAAAATGTAATATACTTTTTGTATAACAGTTCTTCAGAGTATGTCTGGAGTGGGGGAAAAAACTAACCCTGTTACTTTTCAGAAGCCTCTTCCCTTGGCTACCAGAATATGAAATTGTGCTTTTTCACTGCATCAAAAAGTTATAGTTTATGCAGACTTGCAAACAGGGCATGTATCACCGTTGCATCCTTCGATGCAAAAAGCAGCAAAACCTTTTTTATGTTTCATAAGTCTGATATGGGTACAGAGAGTCTTTCTTAAGTTGGTAAATAATGTAAATACATGTCCTTTCAGAGAGTGAGTCTGTTATCTAGGTATTTTGTGTCATTTAATAAATATTAAACAGTTTTGTGTTGATAAACTCTTGTGTGTAAAATGCCTTCTTACTCAAAGTTCTGTATGTTGGGCTTACTAATGTTTGTGGCTTTAAATTCTTTAGCTTGTGCTTTGATAGCAAAATACTTGTTTGCTACTTAAATATAATAATAATAATTAGTTCCTTCTTCATTCAGTCATTAAAATCCCTTCAGTTTTCTAAGTGGCTTCCATTCCTGAATTTTTTTTTTTTTTACTAAGTCTTCAACAAGGTTATTGGAGGGGAAGGAAATCAGCATCCTCGCAAACTCTGAATTGGGATTAGAATGTGTAGAAGTGCCAGAAATGATACAAAAGTAGCAAAGGTGGTGGCTTGTTGCTGGTAGAGGAGGCTACTCTCCTTCTGTACGATTTTTCCTTGTCTCCCAGTACAGTTAATTTTTTAAATGGCTCTAGTACAATTATTGAAGTACAAAGGACAGGGCCAGACAGGGAACTTGCTCCTGTTATTGATGATGGCTGACTGGGCCGTTTCTTAATTTTTCTTCAGCTGTTTGGACTGCTGGACTAAATCTGAGCAGAATTTGTCAGGAGTATCTTTAGCCTGGCCTTTCCTGGTGCAGGTGCTCTGAGGACTTGGTGGAGAGGGGAGGCAGAGTGTTTTGATTTTACTTTCTGAGCTCCGGAGGGGTGGTTTGAAAACAGGGATAGCTGTAGCAAAGCAAGTGCTGATCCTCCAAACTGCTCTCCTTTGAAGGCTTGCATATGCTGCAGACAGGCTGACCTTGCAGAGCACTGCTATAATCGCAAAACATTCCTAGTGCATGGTGGTTTTAAATAGGTATGGTAAATGTCTTTTGCTAATAGTGCTTAGGTGCTTGCTTTCTCTGTTACAGCTTGGAGGCATCTAAATGCATGGGATGGTTTTTCCACTAAGAATTTCTCCTTAAAGAATATTTTGTACTTCCTACGTTCTCCACAATCCTACAGAATTTTGTTGTTAAAAAAAATCCTACAGAAGCAGATGGGTATTTGGAAATAGAAGATCTATCAATCTACTCAGAGAAAAATACCAGAGAGCAGTAAATACTTTTAATTTCTGTTGCTGTATGAAGTGCAATATATGTTACTGTACTTTCTCCTGATTTCCAGAGAAACTGGTGCCAAATCAAACTTAAGATGGTAGCTTTGGATTTACCTCCCCCACCACCACCCCCTTAAAGAGGCAAGGGCTTGTGGACATACTGTGGTATTTACAAAATCGACACCTCAAAACTTAAGGGGTTGAAAGATATTGGACTTTGTGCAGAGGGTATCTTGTAAAATATGGAGTTAGCTGTGAAGAGGAGTAACAGATGTTGATCAGCCTATAATGGAGCAGGTTGTTCTGGTTAAGTAACTGTTTCCTGATAAAAGGTCATCTTTAAAATGACCCTTACAACTTGCCTTGCTGGTGCTTATAGGACATAAACAAAAGAGGTAACTTTGAAAGTTAATTTTCTGAAATCATGAAGATATTGCAGCACTGTAGATAAAGCCCTTTCCTTAAGCTTAGGAAAAGTAGTTCACATCCAGCAAATACTAAATTTTTATTGATTGTTACAGATTTGCGCACGCCAGCCACTGTAACAGGGTCTGAACCTAGGATTCCACTGAGAATGCCAAGTCCAAGTGAAGGTTTCCAATTAGTCTTGTATTAGTTCTTTGGTTACAGCTTGAGCTGGGTGCCTCTGGAGAGGGACCCCCACCCCAATTCACACCTCCCAATTATACCCATACCACCCGTTACCTGATCCCTAAGTGCAATCACTTAATTCTGGTAGGTGGTCTCTTGATTTCTTACTGGTTTTCACTGTCTCTGGGCTGGCCTTCTGAAGTTACCTCATTGTCCTGGAATTGTCTCCTTGGTCCTCATCTTCTTCATTCCGCTCGTATCCACCGAGTTCTTTGTTAGCAACATTAGTTTTATCAAAAATTGATGCTTGGTCAGCTCTCGCAGCCTAAGGCTTCAGCTACTTTAGCTGCTAATGCTAAGCCACTAGTGCTAAACAAGACTATTCGGAGAGAAGAATACAGTTTATCAAATTTCTTCTGTAATATTGATGATAGTTCTTTAGCTTACTCCTTAAAACAATCAGTTGTTTGTCAGCTTGAAACACCTGTATTTTAGAGCTCGAGGCCAATAGGGATGTCATTAGGTACTTGTGTTAAAATACCTAAGTAATTTTAACTTGCTTTTGCTACATAATTTTGTCTTTTCAAAAAGTGTATGTCTAGAGGTTCTGCTCCATCTAATGATATTTTCAGTAATGAGGAAGTTGCAGTAACTGCTTTTCCAGTAGATCCAATGTTTAGATGCTTTATGCAATTAAGGCACGCAGAGGGTCAGGCATCAGACTGATAATGTCCAGGCCACTTCAGGGCTCAAGGGTTGCAGCACTTCTTTGCAAAGCTTAATCACTATGACTTTGCAAATAGAGAGGGGCTAGTATGCAAGTAAATTGCATCTAAGGTTATATGGAATGGATTTATTTTTACCATTTGGAGTGGTAAATAGTTTTAATAGAGTGTGAAATATCAGTGCTGGATTACTAGCAAGATGTTCACTTAGTATGTAGCTTTTTTCCCCTCCCAGACCAAACCTCATATGGAATTATCACAATGCATGTTCTGTTTTACCCTTGTGTAGTCTCTGAAGCTTAAAGTAAAGCTGAGAACAATTTGTTACCATGGTCAAAAACATACCTTTTTCAAAAGCAGTCCCTTAACTATATCACGAAAAATCTTTCAACTGGCGCTAGTTGGAGGCTGAAAGCAAGGCTGCCCTGCTAATTTTCACTAAAGGCTGGGCAAGACACTGAGCAGACCAAGTTCTGCCAGGTGCGTGCTGGGAAGGTGGTACAGCATTCAGGTGTGAGATGGGAACAAAGATTACAAAATACAGCCTCTGCGGAGGTGAGCTGGAGCCTTGTCACCGTGCAGGTAAAGCTTGCTTGTTGGCTGCGGCCAGGGAGTAGGTCGGGCTCACTCCTCTGGAGAACTGGTTCTGCAACCAAAGGGCTGCGATTCTGCCGCTTGCAGAACTGGCACCGTCTGCATATCCCTTCAGTTTCCGCCTTTTATTCCTATGGCAGCAGCTGCTGCTTCAAATCCTAGTTCCAAAAGCACGAAGCAGACATGCAACCTCAACCTGGAGAGAGATCGTTCCCCAGAAGACTTTTGTTGCTCAGCACAATGCAGTGAACAGGCATTAGCTCGGGGTTGGCCAGACCTGGTTTCCTACCTCTGTCAGAGCTGGAAACTGTAAACTAATTACATTTATCATTATTACATATATCATCTGCCCTGATCTTCTCTCTGTAAAAGGGATCTAATGTTATTTTAGGTCACAAAGGGATCCCGTAGCACTGAAGTCCTGCAGTTAAAATATCCCAATATGAAAATGACTGTATAATACTAGTCTCCCAGCCTTGTATTTTTGATACAGCTTCCTTTCCTGCTGAAATTTTTCAGAACAAGTTACAGTCAACACATCTTTCATAAGAGTTGGAAGTGGGAGGTGCCTCATGTGCAGAGCCAGTCATTTTCACAAAATAATTTCTGCCCTGAAGCTGACAGATATATCTCTAGCAAGTTAGCAATGTATGTTGATAAAAACACAAAATTGAGAGTATTGACATTTTTCTACTTTGCTGTTACAAGCCGAAGGAATATGTTGAGTTGTCAGTCAATTTTTTTCACATTAAACAGATCTACGCCTGGAAGTAGTTTGGCATGACTCACAAAATGCATAAATCTCATCTGCTGCCACATGTTAACCCAGCTGCTGAGTGCTCCAGTACACATCCAGCAGCAGCTGGAAATGCTTCTGAGCACAAGAGGGGATACCCCACACCAATGCCCCCACCTCACCCTGCATCCCGCAGCACTGGGGATGCTGGCAGTGGGACAGCAAAGGAGCACCAGCTGTGCCAGCACCATGCCAAAGCCCAGCTCCTGCCACGCTCTCACCTCCCCAGGCAGCCAGCATATATAAACCAAGCTGCATGTATATGAGTTAATGTTTGTGTAACAGGCTTGTGACGAAACACCGCTGCCTCTGCCTCGGCTTCTTCCTGCTAAGCTGGGAATGTGTTTTTCCAGCTGTGCCACAACACAAAATCGCAGAGTGGTTTTGCAGGAAGTTTCGCAGCTGCCTCCTGCAACCTGCTCTCTGATCTCTTCACCTCCCCACCCAGGTTTCTTTTTTTGGCATTTCACGTGATTGCCCCAGTCTTGACTCAGCAGTTTCCTGCAGCAGCATTTAATGGTTTGGTTTCCTACCACCACCTCCTCCAGAAACCCGACAGCTCAGAAACACTGCCATCTGCTCGGAGCAATAGCGAACCACAGCTTTCGCTTAGATAATTCGTTTTAGATAATAAGCCATTTTTTTTCAGAGCTGGCACAGCAGAGCTCTCGGGAGTCATCCCTTTTCTACCAGTGGGCAGGCCAGCATACGCAGCTGAAGCGCTGCAGATGGCATGCTGTGCTGGACAAAGCACGGTCTTCACTGTGGTGGCCGGATCACAGCAAATCCTTATTCCCCAGGCTACAGACTGGGGCTGCACGAGAAGGAAAACTTTGGTGAATAGCTGTAATGCTCACAGTTGTTGGCACAGTCCCAAGAGGGTCCCTCTGGTTCATCCCCCTCTGCCAAGTGCATCTGTGACCTCTCTGGCCAGCATTAATCTCTTCCTCTTTCCATCCCTCCCATGTGAAATGGTACCAAGTCCTTCCTCTGCCTCCTGGAAAGGAATAATCGGTTCTGCCATAATCTTGTCCCTGGTTTCCAGGTACAGAAAATGCCCTGTTCTTTAAAGAGACATCTAAAAGAATGAATAAAAGACATTAGAATAAAGTAGTGATTACTGCATGTCTTAGGTATTATCTCTTTCTTCTTTTTATCACGGTCTGTGTCTTCTGCACCAGAGATCAGAAACATTAAGTTACTCAGTGCTTCATTAAACTCTGGACACTTAGCTTCTGACCACACACATCCATCAATTTTTGCAAGTCCCAGGGTTAAGAAAAGTTTGATTACAGATATAATATCTAACCAGCTGAAACTGCTAGAGGATTCGCAAAGGATTAAGCATATGCTGGACATCAGGAATATGATGTGAATGAAAGTCACAGAACAGGTTATACATTTGAAATTAGGCATGAATTTATATTCCTTGATGAACCAAAGCTTTAAAAAGAAATCATAAGGTTTTGCATATTTGTTCTCAGTACACATCAATACCTTCTTAAAATTACTGACATCAGACTAAGGATAACATGCAGTAAAAATGTAATGCCATGCAGAAACATTACAGTCCTTATTTTCACATCCAGCAATAAACATGAGGAATGTCTTAGAAAACCAGGATCAGCTTGCCATCCATCAGTGGCTCCCAAAATCATGCTAAATGCAAAACCATTTCTCTCTAATAAGCAGAAGGGTAAGGTGTTTTCTCTGCATCATGGTAACAATCATTCACACTCCTATCATTAAAGGAAAACACCTGATCGTATGAATTTGGTCTATTGCATAAATTTTACCATTCTTTAAGACTGCCACAATCAACAAAGAAATTACTCATGATAAATAAGATGCAGTGGATGTCTCTTACAGGCTGAATCCTACGAGTAATGAATATAATAGCTTTCCACGGAATTTAAGAGGAATCGGACAACATCTGACCCTAGCCACTAAATTTTTTTTCTAAGGAAAGCTGGAGGATTTGTTAAACGAGAGAGGAATGGAGTTTCATTTTGCTCCTTCCAGAGCTACAAACAGGAGATAGGCTTTGGGAACTGCCCAAAAATTTTCTATTTAGGGAGAATAGTGCCAAAACCAAGCTTCTGTCAGTTGGCTGGGCAAGAGGAGACTATCACTGTGCTAATGCAAAAGTACATTGTTTTTAACAAGCTTTTAACACATTCAGATGGCTGGAGCATGTGGGCTTTGCTGGGCAAACTTCATCCTGTACATGAATGCAAGGTGCCTGTACCAACTCCCTGCAGGTGAATTTGATCCTTTGGTCTCCCCAAGGACTCCACGCAAGGGCAGAAAACCCTCTGGGCAGCTTTTGTGGCCACCTCATCGCTTCCCACATTGTCAGTAGGGTCAGCCTTGACGTACACACACCACAGGCATATCAGTCTCTCCTGTGATATTCTGTGACAATCAAAATAAACCACAGGTTCACAGTCTCTGAATTCATACAACTTCATCTTTCTATTAAGCTACTCCTACAGCCAGTTTGGCATTGACTTAACTGAAAGCAGGATTAGCCCATACATGTTTTTTCCATAGCTCCAAGGGAGGAACTGTCCTCTCATTTATCTTGACTGATACAGTGTTCTGGTTTTCATTGGGATAGAGTTAATTTTCTTCCTAGCAGCTGGTATAGTGTTATGGTTTGGATTTAGTACAAGAAGAATGTTGGTAACACACTGATGTTTTCAGTTGCTGCTAAGTAGTGTTTATGCTAGGTCAGGGATTTTTCAGCTTCTCATGCCCAGCCAGCAAGAAGGCTGGAGGGGCCCAAGAAGTTGGGAGGGGACACAGCCAGGACAGCTGACCCAAACTGGCCAAAGGGGTATTCGATACCATGTGACGTCACGTCCAGTATATAAACTGGGGGGATCACTGCTCGGGAACTAACTGGGCGTCGGTTGGCGAGTGGTGAGCAATTGCCTTGTGCATCACTTGTTTTGTATATTCCAATCCTTTTATTATTTGTATTGTCATTTTATTATTGTTATTATTATTTTCTTCCTTTCCGTTCTTATCTCAACCCACAAGTTTTACTTTTTTCCCCGATTCTCTCCTCCATTCCCCTGCATGTGGGGGGGAGTGAATGAGCAGCTGCATGGTGCTTAGTTGCTTGCTGGGGTTAAACTATGACATACAGCAAGCAAGAAGTAAACCTCTGAATAAAAAGTGCACCTGCTAAGATCACAGTAAAATGATGTAATACCACACAGTGCCCACAGAAGGCAGTTATATGGCAGGGACGGAGATACAGGGAGGGCAAAGAAACCAGGTGCAAACAAAGAGAGAGATTAATTTGTGTTCTGCTATTAATGATGATATTTCTGGTGCAAAACAATATATTTTTCATTATGCTAAATTATATAAACCATATGGTTCTTTTAATCCCACACCAGTTGCTACTTTTATTCTGTGTTATTAAACAGAAACAGATTTGCTGGTTATGATAGCTACCATTTGATTTCAAGCTTCACTAAATTGGCATAAAGGACACAATCAGTCTTCCTTTTATGTCTGCAGAACATCTAGTCATTTTACAGTCTATATCCTATGTGCAAGCAAGAGATCAAAATATTCAGGACTCTTCACTCAGAACAAGGGGGTGTTGGAACATACTGGTGTTTATACATAAAGCTACAGGTCCTGAAGTAAATGTTCCAGCTGATACAAAAGGTGACATTCTACCACACAAACTGCCTGGAACATACCAATCATTTTCTTCTCCTCCAATTAATTAAAGCCTAATTCGATGCCTCTCTCCTAATAGTCAAATCCTCTTAATGTAATTGCTCCTAACTCCCCAAGAGATCACTTTTTAAAAACAGGACTTTGTACTAAAACAGCGAGGCCTGCAGAAATGTAAAAGCCCCAGCAGCAGGACTCTCCCTAGCCACTGAAATGCCCCATTCTTTGCAGTGGAGCTGAGAAAGACAAAAGACTTGCTGCTTCCAGAATTCATTATTTCATCTGTGCTGCTGTTACTGGACGCTGCCCCACAGTCTACAGCAAGTGCTGGCTCAGTTATTAAATATAAAGTTTATTTCTTCAGATAAGTTTTCAGTAAATTAAGCCCAAAGGCTAAATAAAAAAATCATCCTTTCTAAGTGTTTTGAAATGACATGTATTTTGATATTCACATGCAACGATGCTTAGACAGATGCATGTGCAGGTATGTAGTATGTATTCTAAGTCAGTTCTAGGTGCAGTTATTAAGCACAAAAAGAAATGCAAAGAAGCAGTGAATGCGTCTGACCACGCAAGCATTTGTGTGCAGAACCCCCATTTGTACAATGCGCTGGTTTCAGTGGTGGTCCTGACTTCCCAGGTTTGGGTTTGTGATACTCTTTGGAAAAGTACGGTATTGCAAGTATACAACTGAGAGTATTTAACTGACATTTAATCATATATTCCATTATTTCAACTTCCTCAAGACTTCATAACTGCTTTCTTACTGACCCCATCTACAATCCCACTGTCTCATTATATCAGGTCAATGTGTTTTATTGTCTTCTTCAAGCGCTTTCATTTTCTTCCCCCCATGACTGGGCATGTCTCTTAGCATCCGATTATTCAAAATACTATTTGCAGTTCTACGACAGCATCAGAAACAGCAGTACGTTATTCCAGGAGGGCCCTTCCTCGCTGAGGCTAGAGCTCCTGCCTCCTCAGGCAGCTGAGCATCTGCCTGCCATTTTCCTTGCCGTCTCCCAGCCTCAATCTCTTCTTCCCCATCTCCCCTTTCTTTGCCAAGCCAGCCTTTCTCCCACCTTCTTTCTGCCCCATGTTTTGCATTCCAGCACCAGCCAAAACACAGCAAAGCGTCCCGGTTCTCGGTGCTGGTGCCATTCCCCCTCCCTGCTTCACGGAGACCATGACTGGAAAGGTTTCCGCCCAGTCACGGCGGAGGCACAGGCCCCCAGAGAGGCCGAGACCATCCCCGGTCGGCCCAGGGCGACGCGGGAGGACGGACAACGACGACAGTCGTGTCAGCAGGGAGCGACACCGGCAGAACACCTCAGGCCGCCATTTTGCCGGGGCAGGCCTGCCCACCCCCTGACCCCGCGCCGTCACCCCCTGCAGTGCTCTGCCGCTCCTGCACCACCCACTTGAATACTTAGGTCAATTTAGCCCGTTTCTCCCCCTTGTTTTTTATGGTGAGCACGCAGAATATCTTCATTCTTTATTTTTGGCAGTGAAAGGCTCTGTATTACACTCCTTTGAACGCATACCTCTGCTCGGCTTTCTCTTCTCACCCTACAGCGGCCCCAGTGGAGGCAGCAAAGGCTGCCGAGGGCCAAGGCAAGCCGCCGGTAACCCCGCAGTGCCCGCACAGGTCAGGGGCAGGCGGACTCCGCCGCTCCCCCGCCAGGCCCCCCTGGGCCTGCGGAGCCCCACCGAACCACCACCCGCCCGAGGCGGTACGCGGAGAGCGTCCTGTCCGCGAGCCATCGAATCGAGCACCGGCGCGGCGATTGGCGGCGCGCGGCCGGCGCCGCCCCTCCCCTCACATGACCGATGGCGAGGTTTTTATCGGGCCCGCTCGCCTCGGCCGCTCGCCACTCGCTGCTTCCCGGCGCCCCTGCGCCCGCCGCCGGCGGCATGGAGCCGCGCGCCTCCTGCCTCCTCTTCCTCCTCCTCCTCGGTACCTCCGGTGAGCGGGGCGGCCGCCGTCCCCACGCCCGCGGGTGGGCGCTGGGCCTACGGGCGGA
>NW_010972698.1:5067470-5067894 GCF_000737465.1 Haliaeetus leucocephalus | reverse complement strand
TGAGGCTAGAGCTCCTGCCTCCTCAGGCAGCTGAGCATCTGCCTGCCATTTTCCTTGCCGTCTCCCAGCCTCAATCTCTTCTTCCCCATCTCCCCTTTCTTTGCCAAGCCAGCCTTTCTTCCACCCCCCAATCAATACTCTCCAGGCTGCAACCCAACGTCCATCACATTTTATACGTTCTTCCAGTCTCAGATCCACCAGGTTTCCCATCCACTCCTGTCTTCTCCCCTGCTCCAGCCCACCAGCTCTTTCCTTCCTCATTCGCACCAGGCAGCTCCTTTCTCCCACCTTCTTTCTGCCCCATGTTTTGCATTCCAGCCCCAGCCAAAACACAGCAAAGCGTCCCGGTTCTCGGTGCTGGTGCCATTCCCCCTCCCTGCTTCACGGAGACCATGACTGGAAAGGTTTCCGCCCAGTCACGGCG
>NW_010972698.1:5036775-5067340 GCF_000737465.1 Haliaeetus leucocephalus | reverse complement strand
CCTGTCAGCCAGGGACGGGTGGAAGCCGGGCGGGTGGTGCGTGTGTTTCAGTGAGGGGCCCGGCCGTCGGGGTGGTCTGCCGGAGCGGGGCTTCCAGGAGGTGGGTGAGCTGGGGGTGTGGATCGCGTCAGGCCTCGTCACCAGCGGCCGGGCAGAGCCGGGGGGGTCAGCGGTCACAACTGGCCCGGGTGGGGAACGCCTCTGCTGAGATTCACTGGGTTAACAACCCGGCAACTATAAAAAGTTCCCAAAAAACGTGAAGGGACTTCAACATCCCTGCCTTGTGAGCCAGAAATTGCAGAAATGCGATGAAGGCACCCCGGTCTCATCTCTCAGAGGTCAGCTTGAGTCATACCACTGATGAAACAGATAACAGGAAGACCCTGGTCTGCAAGCAGTACGTTCTTTAAGTGCTGTGTTCGTGCACTTCAGTTTACTCTGCTTGTCACCAGAAAGCTAACGCTCATTTAGATTATTAGTTTTTGTCAGGTAAAAGGACTATAAATTCTTTCAATTTTTGATCTAGTTTTAATAACTTCACAATGTGCTTCCTAGTTTTAATACTTTTTACAAATCTGGCTACTCTTTCAGTGTCTGGCAAATTGAATCCAGTCCTGAAATAATTTACTACTTTGTAATGAGCTGTCCTCTTAAGTGGCTCTAGAAAATGAAGTAAAAGCAATGTCTTAATAGCTAATAATCATATGTTATAGGCTTTTTCCAGTCCTATGCAGTGGAAGTAGACGTAAAGGATGCCTCTAATGCTACGTGCCTGTATGCGAAATGGATGATGAGATTCTTGATAAAATATGAAACAAACAGTAGCGATTACGTAAGTATTTGGAGGTAACTTTTGTTGAGAGCTGTGGTTTTGTCCGGGGTAAGAGTTTAAGTGTACTCTTTTACCTAGGATGTTTGGTTTTTTACTTCTTTTGTTGTTAAGTCAGTTGTTAAGAGTATTCCTAAATATTCATTTTAAAACAAAGCAGAAGTTCTCAATAATACAAATAACTGAAAGTGCCCTATTGCACTTACTTAAATGGCACACTGGTCACACTTGATGGTTTTTGTGTATCAGTGTAGTAATGTTCTTAGCCCAAATAGTAAATGTAAATTGCAGCTCAGCACAGTCAAGATTTACAGCCAAGTTAGATTTGTACTTCAATCTGATATGGCTCCTTTCTAATTCAGATGTCAGGGAGACTTTTTCATAATTTTGTAGAATAACTTAAAATAATCTCGCTAACCTTGTGCAAGGTTCCATCTAACTCAAGCAGGTTTATAATGTTGTCATGGGGAAGAACTGCTATTTGTGAAAACATTTAAAATTACCCTTCTCTTCTAGAAAAACACAACGTTGCATTTGTCATCCAGTGTGACACACAATGGAAGCGTCTGTGGCAATGACACACAAGCTGCGCTTCTGGCAGTACAGTTTGGAGAAGGTCACTCTTGGAGCATTAACTTTACAAAAACTAATGAAACTTACCAGGGGGACTTCATCACTTTTACCTACAACACCAATGATACTGCTGTATTTCCTGATGCTAAAAGAAAAGGTAATGTTCAGTGCAGAATCCTAATTACAAAACAGTCTCGGCCATCAGTGTCAGATCTTCTGTACCTGACCTTTGTTGGCTTTTTCAAAGTTAGAAGGACTAGTAATGTACCTAATGAGTTCTGTGCCATATACTCCCTAACTATTGTTCATCATACCTGCTACTGGATAAGAATACAGACTGGTTAGCTTCACAGAGCATATAATTCTTTTAAGCGGAGCAGAAGGGGAAGATTAACTATTTGAACAGCCTTGATCAGTGAGGTGCTGCTAGTAGACAGCAGGCATATGGAAGATTAATTTTAGTGTGCCCTACTTGACCTTCCACCTAGCAAAGCAATACAGTGTTAGGCATTCTGTGTACTAATACCTACTAATAATAGGATTTTTTTTTTCCTTAAATAAAAACTTAAGTAAAAGGGTTCACCTTTCTAATGGCTTGTATAGTTCTGGAAGCTTGGTTATTTCTCCGCATTACTTAGCGCTTCAGGTCAGGACACATAGGTAAAACATTCAAGAGAGGTTAGGAATGTTAAACTTCATTATTTCTTACTCTTTGTCTTATGGAATTGCATAAAACATAATGCTACCTATAAATGTTCTTGTAGTTCATCAGGCATTAAAATATTTGTGCTTATTTCTAGGACCAGTTACTATTGTTGTAAAGGATATTATGCATCCAGTTCAACTGAATAACGTCTTCGTCTGTCATAATACTGACTTTGTTGAAGCAGAGAACGTAACGCAGATTTTCTGGAATGTTACTGTGCAGGCTTTTGTTCAGAATGGCACAATCAGTAAAAAAGGTGAGCATTTCAATTTGTGAATGAGCTTTTTTTTGTATTGCACCTCAGTGCAGGGAGCAAAGTTCCATAATAAAAAAAATCCACCAGTTCTAAGATGTGCTGTGTTGAATAATACTCACGTAAATACCCTTTAGTATGTCTTTCCTTGTTCCTGGAAAATAGATTAGTAGAACAGATTTAGCAGTAGATAGTAATGTAGATTGTTCCCATGCCAAGGTGGTAGTCTAATAAAGTGTGTATTCCAGTAATTGGGGTATTAAAAATACGCACTCCAGAACTACTGTTGCTGACTGAGATCATTTGAGCTTCAAGTTTTTTAACAGACTGCCTTCCATTTTCAGTGGTAGCCTCTGCTTTTTCATTTAAATAGTTCGGAGCCTGTTGTCTCATCTCGTATCTCAACTACTCAAAACGAGATGAGCACATCACCCTGCTACATAGGGTTGCTTACTTTGTCTACAGCAAATACATACCACACTTCTGTAACCACTTAGCTGTCTTTGTCCCTGTGTTTCACTTCTGTGTGTCAGAGGTAAGTAGTACTGCATATGCTACATGGATTTAAAACTGTGGGCCTCACAGAATTTCTGAGAATAAATGATAGCTATAAATTGTTTGAAATACTGTGCCATAGTGCGGAGTTTGAGACTTCTGACTTGGTGCTGAGCAGAGTCCTAGTGAGCCTAGATTTCAACAGAGAAATTGGTATCTGTATTGAACTGACCTCCAAGTCATAAGACTTTAATAAAATTTCAGCACTGAAATGGTGGTTAAAATTTCTTTTCAGAGTCTAGATGTCGTGCTGACACACCTACTTCTGCACCTACTGTTCCGCCTACTATTGCCAATGTAACTACTGCATCTACCACCACTTTATCACCTGCTCCAACCACTGCTCCCAAACCTGTGGAGAATCCAGACACAGGAAACTATTCTCTCAAAAGTGGAAACAAAACTTGTCTTCTGGCTACTGTGGGGCTGCAGCTGAATGTTTCCCGCGACAAGGTGCTTCTATTTTAGAAGAGTAGAAAGGTTGTTGTAGTTATTTGGTATGAAATGTGACTGCAGGCTATTTGCTTTGTACTCTGTTGGCTGTCCAGAACTGCTTCTAAGTATTGTACGTAGCACCTCTCTGACATCAGAATAGTTTTGTAGCATAATATCTAGCTTCAAAACCTTACCTGGATTCAGGGTAACTTAGTACCTCTAACATTATTAAAAGCCTGGAACTTTCCTAGCTTTTAAAGCTGTTAGTCCTTGCAGATAGTGTCTTTCCCCACAGAGGGAGCCAAAGCTAACCTGTTGTATTAGGTCAATAAAATAAGGCTTCACTGGGCAATTTGTTTGCTTCAGTATTACCAGCTTGTAAACTTAACTCAAGTAGCCTTGGTTCAATAGTAGCCAGGCTCAATCTTCCTGCTGTTGTCTTCATGACAAGTTCTTCTAGCCTAAGACTGCTACTGAGTGAAACAGTGGATTCTGAATGGCAGCTGAATGTCTTTGATGTGATTCTGTCTGTATTTCAGCCTCTTCTGATCAACATCAATCCAAAGACAACTAGCGCAGATGGTACATGTGGTAACACAACAGCTACTCTGAAACTGAATGATGGAAATAGCACACTGATCAGTTTCACATTTGTTGTTGTAAGTAACTTCTTTTATTTTAAACTAAGTTGCCACTTTAACAGTATTGCTTGATAGTCCTTCATAGTAAAATCCTTCTGTCGCTTGCTGGTGGTAGGCTGTTCCCACGTAGGAAGTGGAACTGGCTAGATGACTGCCTCAAGACAAATGGAGAATTGGGTTAAAATTACAGAAAATGTAAGACTGTGGTAAACGTGTTAGCCTTTGTAAAGCATGTGTTATTAAAGTTAAAAATGCGGAATTGCACACTGACAGTTGGTTCTTGCTTCTTAAACAGAAAAATGCAAGTGCAAGTGTACAAAAATTTTATCTGAAAGAGGTGAATGTTACACTGCTCAACCGTCTGAATGGTTCTGGTAAGAAATAGTATCTGCTTTTAAAGCAAGTGTAAGCTTTTATTCAATGCCTGTATTAATCAAATACTTGTGACTTTTTCAATGCTGTTCATGCTTACTGTTACTTCCGACTTTAAGTCTTTAAGTTGGTAGGAGCAAAAGTAATAAGCAGAAATGGCTATAAGACGTACTTTAAACAGCAGTGGGGGATCATTCTCTTTTCCTGAAACTTCTGCTAATGGAGTCTCTTACTTTGTGATAAATGTGTATAAATTAAGAGGACTTCTTTAACTGTTTTCAGTAACACAGTTTTTTGAGGTGTGAAATAACAGTTGTACCAACTGAAGCTTTTTGTTTTTCTGAAACTAGCTGTTGTCTTATTTGAAGATGTTGCTGTATCTTCCAACCACTTCTACTTAATTCTCACTGGGAAAAGATATCAGTCCTTCAAAAACAAAAGCATGCTTTTTTCCAAATCAAAAGTATGTTTGTTGGGGTTTTTTTTGAAGTTGCTTGTCACGGCTACTACAGTTAAAAGAGCATTAAAGCTAAAACGCTCGCAACTCTGCAATGTTGGGATGAGTGGAGGTACAAGGAAAGCCTAATGTCATGTCTGTATGGAGGATAGGTTACTGCTAAGTACTCAAATAACTTCAGTGCCTGACTACTTTTGGTTAAGCGGGTCAATCACGCTTCAGACTACCCTGTTTTTCAGAGTAGTCAGTGTCGAAAACTTGGCCCATCTAGATTCAGCTCCTTAGTCTTATGACTGTATTGGCAACTGTCTTGCATTTAAAGTGGGCATACAAATTCCCGTCTCTTCCCCCCCCCCTTTGTTTAGTCATTTCAAATGCAGATAACAACAATTTCAGCAAGTGGGATGCTTACCTTGGTAGTTCTTACATGTGCCGAAAAGAGCAAACTCTTGAGATTAATGAAGATTTTCAAGTACATACTTTTAATCTATGGATTCAGCCATTCCTTGTGAAGGCAAATAAATTCTCTACAGGTAAGAGTTCTTTTTTTTTTTTTTTTTTTTTTTAATTTTTGCAATGCTTGCAAAATTCTTACTAGCTAAAAAGCACCAGTGTTCGGCACAAGCGCTTTATTTTTGAAGCTCTTGTTCCATTATTTTTTGTTGGGGGGGTGTGGGGTTTTTTTTACACATGAAATGAAGAAAAGTTATGAGACTGACATTCAAGTTCAAGGAAAGCTTTCTTCTCACTTAAAAAAAAAATGTCTGCTGGGTATGTTGGTTGGTTCTCCTTCACAAAACTTGAAGGAGCTAGAGACGCTGAAGACAGACTTAAGTGTTGCCTTGCAGAATAGGTTAGAAATTATCTGACATCATCTTGACATACAGCTTTTTGTAGCTCAAATATATAAGAAAATGGGACAAAACTTTAGTAGAAGTGGACTTCGGTGATACTGTTAGGTGTTTCATTTCTTTTTACCTGTCAGTCTAAGGTATAGGAGTGTTGGGGAAAAAATGAACTGACAGAGCTTCTTTCAGAAGCAATCTTGAATATCCAGACCTAAAGAAAGATTCTAAAATGTTTTACTGCATTATCCTGGTCTCGTCTGGGGAAAACTGGAATGGCTTAAATGACCTCGATCTTTAGTGTAACCTGGTCTTTGTACTTAATGATAATACTTGCAGCACAGTCTTATTAGACTAGACTAATCTGTAGACAAATAGATTGGGTGCAGATTTTTGAACTTTTTTTAGGCAGAGGTAAGTTAACTCCCCAAATGTATGCAGGGTAAACAGTATTTATCATAATACCTTCTAAATTGTTAAGGTCCCATTTCACTCTAGTTCAAGCTGCAGCTAGCTTCTTCTAAGTTACAGAGAAATGAAATAACTATAATATGTATCCATTCTGGATAGGTTCTTGATACCAAATCTAGGTCACTTTATTCTTAATGAGTAAAAGCACCAGACTTGCCTTAAGAATGAAATAAGCCTGGTTCTGTCTTAAAAGTAGAAGAATGGCTTGACTAGTACAGATCCTGTGCACATGAAAACTTGTACATTGTTAGCTTACTATAGTTTATCAAACATTCCAAGTGATTATAATGCTTACTATATGCTAGATATACCCATGAGACCTCTGCAGTTCTTTCTCTCTTAGTTTAAAGATGTAATAATACTTGATTTTTTTTTTTTTAACACCATATTAAGGAAAACAGATTTTTATACCACACTTGGCAAGTATTCTGTCTTTATTTATTCCTTGTTGCAACCTTTTTCTCATCTACAGCCCAGGAGTGTTCGCTGGATGATGACAGCATTCTAATCCCAATTGTAGTTGGTGCTGCACTTGCTGGCTTGATTGCCATTATAGTGGTTGCTTACATAATTGGCAGAAGAAAAAGCTATGCTGGATATCAAACTTTGTGAATCTAAATGTGATTCCTGTTCTGATTTCACTCTAAACAAAGCAAGTGCAAGTTCTGAAGTCCAAAAAAGACCCAAAACTTAAGAGTAATTACTAGCCACAGCTAATTGGAGTTCAGAAACAAAGAGAGAATGTTTCTCTCAGATGAAGCAGAACTACGTTTTTAGTTTTCCTGCTCTAAGAAGACGACGTGGGTTTCATAGCTGTTTTGAAGATGTCAAATACTGGAAGATTTGCTAGGCTAAGGATTTTATCTTGCAAAAACCCTGAAGTGTTGAGGATTTATTTCTGCTTTTTACAAATTATAGCCTGAAACAAGAACACATTCTAAACTGGTGTGCATTGGGCAACTCCCAGAATAGCATAGAATTTGTACTTGCTTCTCCTCTGCGTTCCTTAGTTGTTGTCATAATTGTGGGTTAAGCTGGCAGCATTAGTCACTATGTTGACTCGTATAGTATTTAACAAGGATTGTACAATGCCCAGTAACAACTTCGTTTTTCATAGAATTGAACTTTAGGCTGGTGATTAAGTGATCTTTTGAAATGGCAGCAGTAACTTACTTAGCTTTACCAGAATTTGAGTAGTTTACTCCTGTCTTGGTGTAGTTTCAGGACTCATTCCTATACCCTGGCTGTACAAACAAAATGAGTAACCTATACTTGCCAAATGGTGGATATATAGGAAGACTTCAGTGCTGTTTCCAAATGCATTAAAAAATATATATATTACTGTTAGGCACTGAATTCTTCATCACTTATTATACCTTGGCAATCATCTAAAATACTCAACTGAGGCAGAGTTCTGCTAAATTAATGCAAGCTTTTTTGCTGGCATCAGTTTAAAGGGAATAACCTTTCTAAATATTCCAGAACTTTAAAGTGCACTTAACTTTATATCATACTCTGCACAGAACTGGTCTGTCTTGTTGCTTTGAATGACTATTGTTTAAAGATGCTTTCATTTAATGAGCCAGTATCTGCTGTTGCAGCTTGAGCTGTCTAAATCTTCATCTTGAATGGTTCTCTGCCAATCAAAATTCACATTATAACTGCCCGCCATTGGCATTCTGAATGTTTAATGTAGTTTGTGTTTGATTGTTTGCTATTTAGCATTTATTAATGTTAAGAATGCAAAAGCCAAACAAGTCTGAGATGGGCCCACAACACCTGTTTTTCCTTGCTGTGTGGAAAGGATAACTAGCTTAAAAAAATGCAGTGCAACTGGACTGTTCTTAAACTGCAGCTCTGTAGAGACTAACCCTTGCTGCACAACTTTTCTCTGGCCTACTTGTGCTGTAATACATAGTTTTTACTGCATGGGAAAAAAAAAAAGTCTTTTGGACTTTTAGGTAAGTGTGGCTTTTTTTGCATATGTCATAAAATGAGCTGCCTAAACTAGTTATTTAATGAACATAACGTTGTTTCCCTCTTTAGAATGAGTTTAACCTGCATCAAAGGTGGTTTAGTGTTTTATTAGTGTTTTCTAGGGTTGTAGAAATGTCTGTGGCATGTTTGTATACAAATCATAAAATACACTTCTTTCAGTAATTTTTTTTTTTTGTAAAAACGGTTTACTCTTGCCAAGGAAGCAAGTATGGGTGGATAATGCTTACTAGAGCTTGTAGTCTACAGCTTGAATCTTGCATCAGTTACTGAAATTCATTTTAATGAAAGTGGAGAACTACTATAATTTTAATCCTGAAATAGGCTTCAAGACTTTCCATTTTAATTAAAAAAAGTGGATCTAATGACTTTCATATTAATATATCCTCAAATGCAGAAGTTCATCTAGATTTTTAGCACTTTTGTGACTGATGTTCAGTGGCACCAGCTACACATGCATTTCTGTTAAGGAGTAGTTACCACACTGTATTCATCTGACCGTGTAAATTTTTGGACTGTGCACGGTTTCCAAGTGACAGTATAGAAGAAGAGTGCAGACTGTTCCCAAAATTCAACAATACTAGAACTATCTTTGCAAAAACCTGCAACTTAATCTTCATTTGCAAGTATGTTGGCTCAGATGTTAATGTACTCCTAGACTGACATGCAGATAACTGGTTCAAAAAACATCTAAGTTTCACCTGGCTGCCTGTTGTTATAAAACCACTAGTTTTCCTCTATGTATTGCTCCGTAGGGAACTGTCAACCTGTTCAACATGTGCTCTAAATAATAAAGATTGTTCTATTTCTTAAGGAAACTTGTTCACATTTTTTAACTGATTTGAAAACAGACATCTTGTACTGTCTTTATTTAAAGAAAATAAACTAATGAGTAAGGTCAACTTCAATTAGTCTACAGCCCAGATTCTGTTACATGGCTGGTGAAGATGCTCCTTGAAGCATCCTCTGTTGTCTGTGTCTTAATGCTTTGTTTTGCAGCACATGCTGAAGTGTGCTTGGGTACACAGTCCACTAGCAGAAGACAATTGAGACACTACATCTGGTCATCATTAGAAATTTGCTTGTAAACTTTTTTGTCAATTGTAGCTTTGTCCAGACAAGATAGCTTTATGATTGATTTTGCTCGCCATCTTAAATTGGTGTATAGCTGTGAACAGTTTGGTTTCTTCTTGCAGTCCTGGAAAATAAAATCCGTCTCTGCATTCAGCGAAAGTGGGAAAGCATTAGGGAGCCATCTGGGAATTGGTTAGTAGCTTCATCCTCTATGGTAGAAGCTGTGTTGATTGTGTCTGTGCTGACAGTTCTTTGGGTAACACTACTACTCTATACTATTCTGCATCAAGAGAGACGCTAGCCTTCCCTTTATCATACCTCTTTCTGGCCTGTCATATGACCACGGAGTTCACAAGATAAGAGGAAAAAGTGTGGTCTGATCCTTTACCCTTTCTTCTTGATTCTAGCCTGCACTGCTTACATAATGATTATGTTAAAGCTACCTTCTTATCTGCTACACAAAGTCAAAATAACGTTAGCACCTTTCTGAAGTGCAAGCTGAAGTCAGCTGAAGCTTTTTGTACTGTGAAGAAAAACAGAAGTATTTTGATAGGCTCTCGTTAAAGAGCTTAACAGGGCGGTTCCTAAGGATGTAAATCAGTCAAAGTGAATTTAAACTACAGTGGGACTGCAGGCATCAAATTTCTGTCAAATTCTCAGTACAAGTCAGTCTGCAAGAGTCTGCGACAAAACTTGGAACAAGCAGGAGTTACTGCTGTCCTGTAGCAAGTGTAAAGACTTTGGATTTTTTTTTTTTTTTTTGGTCAAAGTGTTACTGGTTTTACTGTAATTCTATCTCCAGTATTGTGTCTCCTGGAGACTTGCAGTATCTAGACACTGGAAGACTGGGTTCTGTGGTGTACAATAATGGCAAATCTACAGTAATACACAGATATGTGCTTGTCAAGGAAGTGTATGATGGACTGACAAGCCAGTTATGATGTTTGGTGAGGAAAACTATTGCTATCATATTTTGGGGACAGGGGGAGGTCAGGTTTTTGTGGATAACTGTCTGATGTCCTGTTGGGGAAAGGCATAAGACTTTTAAATAATTACAGGGAGATTAGTGTTAAATACTTCTATTTAAATGCATTTCTTTTTCAAACTTGCCCTCTTTCTGTTTAGCTGAAGACTGCATCCCAGAGGTAGACAGCTTCATTGTACCTATAGCAGTAGGAGCAGTTTTGGGAGGATTAGTTGTCCTAGTACTTACTGACTTAATTTGTTGATTACAAGAAACACTGTAATGCTGGATACGAATAGTTTTAAAATGGGAAAGCTTAACTTTTTATTAATAAAAAAAAATAAAAATCTGAACTCAAAAAGATGACTTGCTTGCCAAGGCAGGCAAACAGTTTGTTAAAAACAAACCTGGTTAAGAAATGTTACAGAATGTATTGTCATGGTTTATGTTTGAACCTAACAACTTAAAATATGTTCTAGTTCATAATCAATCAGTGAATTAATTTCAGTTCTTCCAAAATACTACACTTTTAATTTAAAAATATTGAAGACGTGCAGTGGTGCTATGTGACTAAAAATAGTTGTGTTCTGGTCTGTGGAAACGGCATTTAACTTGTGTGTGCTCGTGGATGTTGAATATTAGTGTGTATAATCTACCATAGACTGCGGTTTGTTTTGATTACGATTGACTGTGCCTTATATACATTTTACTAAATATTACAATTGTGCTCGAAGATACAAAGATTTCTGGTCTTCTAGCTTAAAGATGCCATGCTAAAAGTACGCAAAAGAAGCTTTCCAGCCAATGAACGCCTTTTTTTTAATTTTATTTTTAAATTTACTGCGGTGTTCTCTTGTATAGCATATACCAATAAAAACACATAAATTTGGGCTATCAGTTGCATCTCATGATCGGAATTAAAACAGAAGATACCTTTTATACTAGGGCTAAAAATGTTGGGGGCCAAAATTTCTGATTATTTTGAATGGAGACACATTCAACCAAATCTGTCAAAAAAGCTGTTCCTCCTGGCCTGAATGTGGAGTCTGCCTGTCGTGCTGTACAGTTACCAGGTTCTGCATTTGAAGACGCTTCTCTGAAGCTTGTAACCAATGTACAGTAACAATATATGGATAGATGTGTACCAACAACAGTGGCAAACTGGAAAGAGGTAAAGAATGGAATGTTCCTGGTATGACACTTTAAACTCTTTCAATCCTGGAAATTCCTCATAACGGTGCCATAGTGTGATGTGTATTGCAGTGATCTCCTTCCTTTAAAGAAGAGAGAAAGGGAATTTCTGTAGCTGTCTGTTGGGCACCTTCCATCCTTAGCAAATTCATTTATGTTTAGTATTAATGACCCATTATCCAGCATGTAGTAGTTAAATTGTGTACGTTAATGTTCAGTGAACAAAGATGGCTAAACATCAAATGCGGTTCTCTTTTTAAGATACTTAAATACTTTGTCAGTAGTCAGAATATTTTGAAATAGCTCACTGCATAAGGTACATATTTCCTTTCCTCTTTTTTTTTCCTTCCCAAGTGTTGCTCTGCTTGGCAGTAGGTGCATTCAGATTGTCCGAGTTTAGTATTTTCAGGTGCTGAACCTCCCTGTGTTGTTTTCTTTCCTCTTAGGCAAAGGCTTTGTGTAGCCTTTTGTGAAGGGGTGGTGGCAAGCATCTACTGGACTGTAGTGAGCTAAATCAAGACAGTAAATTTACCATGATTAAGGCTGATGCAGTTAGAGGTTCAAATGGTTTAAATATGCACTTAAAACAGTAGCTAACTTTTGATAAAGCACTGAATGCGTGCATGACTCTTAACTCTGTTCTAATAGAAACTCAAGCAAAAAAGTTTTGTAAGGAGCTCTGCTTTATTAAAAGCATGTAAGTCAAGCACCCTTGCAGTGTTGAAGCAGTACAGAGACACCATATGGTATCTTACTAAACATCTCATCTCGGCACCACGCAGGCGGAGCTCTGCTCTCTTTACAAACGGGAGGAACGCCAAGCCCTGCCTCCGTGTCTAAGGTGTATCACTGAGTTTGAATTCAGTTCCCAGTGGTATTTGCTAATCCCTGCATGAGTGTTTGTATCTGCAAGGAGTTCATCATGTATCTTACAACCTGTATGTTAAAAACCACTGTAGCATTACAGCTGTCTCTTTTTTTTATTTCTCTTATGTTGATTTCGGCAAGGTCTGCGTAGTTCTCAGCTGAAACTGATAACCTTTATCTTGTATTTGAATTGAAAATAAAGAAAGTTAACCACCCAAAGAGAGAGTCTTTCAGTGTTTTCCATTCAGTGCTTTCAGCATATGTATCTCGGCTGTCTCTTGTCATTTTCAGTAAACGTACATATCAGAAGAAGTATGTTGTCAGTACAAATTATGTGTGTAGTATATATGTTTAAAGAAATCAGTCTTTCTGTCAATTCTTTACTCAATACTGATTTGACTTTAGATGCATTATTGTATCTAGTACAGTGTAAGTTCTCAAAAATGTCTGTTTGCTCCTTGCTTGCTTTGGTTTCTAATGCTCGATTTCCTTTACTAATTTATTCTCCCTTGCTTTTTTTGTTTTTCTTCTTTCTGCAGCCGAAGAATGCTTTGCTGATTCTGACCTGAACTTTCTTATTCCCATCGCAGTGGGCATGGTGCTTGGCTTCCTTATCATTCTTGTCTTTATATCTTACATCATTGGAAGAAGAAAAAGTCGTACTGGCTATCAGTCTGTATAATCTCTTAATTCCGTCTCTGTTGCCGCCTTTCCTGCCCTTCTTTTCCCAGCCTCCCTGATCTGCCTCTTTAAAAAAGAAGAAAAACAAATGAATTCATAGTTTATTTAAAAAAAATTTAAAAAACAATTCACGACAGAATAATGTGCCATGAGTCTGAAGATGAGTTGCAGAATTACTTGAAGCTATTGTACGATTTTAGAGAAAGTAAGTGTTCTGAGGACCATAGAATTGAGTAGGGCTGATGCGTGTCCATGTGAGAAATGTGATTATTTTGAGTAAAGAAGACATCTATGAAACTTTATTTCTGTTCTTTATCTTTTTATACAAGAAAATTTCTAGTTGCATACAGCTTATCTTGGATAATGCTAAACCTAAAACCATAATTAAAGGTGTGAATGCTGTGTCGAAAGGGACTGTATGTGCTATGGGAAAATGAATACCAAGCTCTTAACAGATTTCTACTGGGAACTTGGCATATGGCTGTTGTCTTTCTTCATTAGCAGCTTGTTCTTGTGAATCAGTCTGAATTTCCTATTCCTTCTGAATGTAAAGGTAGTATCTGATCTCACTAATAAACTAACATAATATGAGAAGAACATCTGATTCTTCTAGTAAATTAATTTGTTTAACATCAGTACGGAGAAGTTGACTGCTAATGTACGTTAAATAGCTTTGTGCTAGCGTGATGTGTTTAATGTCTTTTATTCACTAAGATAAGGTTCAGTCCTGGAGAACTTTGACGACTCAGAAAAGCCAACAGTCTGTTAAAGGAAATGCATCCTGTGCTGTTTTGTTTGACTGTTTTCCCTTTTGTTCTGCACTCAATTGCGAAATGAGGGCAGGAGGCTGGAATTTCACTGCCTGCAGTTTGTCTCAGCTTTGATTCTGTCCACGTAAAAGAAATTACACAATGTTTCAGCACGGGTCCATGGGAGGCTCAAGAGTATTTTGAGAGCTCTCAAAGAGTTACTAAGAACACAGCTTGTTCAGAGATTCCTGCAGTTCCTTTGGACAGCTTTTGTGGGTTAACGGGGTCAGTGAAAAGCTGTGATCTGGGAATGCAAGTGAAGGTATAAAACTGGTCTGTTTTGATAGGATTAAGCTGCTTTTAACCTCCTAATTATTGCTCTCCCAAACAACAGTTGAATAGTGTAGGAGCACAAAATTTCTAGTATGAGGAATGCTGATCATAAAGCTGAAGCGAATATATATAGTGAAAAAAGGGACTTCCAAAGGAATAAGAGCATCTGCTTTGTTTGAAGATGCTTTCTTTGTTAATGCCATACCTTTTGCAGTTCTGTATTCCATATCTAAACTGTACCAAAATAGAAGCTAGTCATTTGTGGTTGTATTCTGCTTCATTCCCATCAGGTTCATGTTGATAGGATGAAAGAAGCCTCTTGCTCTTTCAGCCTCTTTGGTCCATCTTGGTAAAAACCTTTTGCAGCTAGTAAACCCTGATTTCCAACTGTGGGACAGCGCAAGAGCTACCAGGTCTGCAGAGAGCTACTGACGGCACACAAAGTTTCTGTCTGATGTGGCAAGTGTTTACTAAAGCTTCTTTAATATTTAATCTCTTTGTGCACTGAGCCTGTATCTATGTTGTAGGGAAAGCACCTTCAATAATTCACATGCACAAAGGAGACAGTCGACACTGATGTTTAAGAAACTCACAATAGCTATATATTCAGGAAAGGGAGATTTCTATAGAGTTTTGATGTTTGAGAAATACCTGTACATTCAATTATTCTTGTCCTCACTGTGACCAAAGATAAGCTTTACCTGAATCTGACAAAACTGATTTTTGTATTGCAAATAGGCTCTTGAACCAAGTTGTCTTTTTTTAAGAGTGTAATTTAATGCTGCTGAGTTGGACCGTGTGCTTTGGTTTTGGTTGTCTTGGTCTTTTGTGTTGTACCTTTGCTCTCACAATACTTGATTTCCCTGCCAGAGTGGTAAACGGTGAATTATTTTGAGACTGGCAATTTCTGAATAACACCTGCTTGTCAGAGTGTTGCTTCTCTGCTGCCAGCAGATGGATTCAATCTATGGTTTCATGCTCAGATTGCAGATCCAAGTATTTTGCATCACTTTTGCTAGGTTATTTTAGTAAAATGTGGCAATTTCCTAGATGCACATACGTATATATTTGATATATACATACAAGCTATTATTTTGGGCTTCAACAGAAGTCAAAAATTCAGCCAGCACTTTAAGGTTGTGGTAGCATGAAGAGTAGTGTATACAATTCTCTAAATCTTGAAATGACTGTACAAATATGCTGAAAGCAGAATATGTGTATGGAAAATAAAGTTGACTATGGTGTTTATAAAGCTTTGTTTTAGTGTAAGTAGACACGCGTGCCACTTCCGAGAACTTTTCCAACGGGATTGTCAGCATGCCTGGATCTGAATGTTGGTGGGGAAAGAAACTTTTGCTTCTAAGCTGTTCACACATTTACATCCGAATTAGTTGATCTTTCTTTGTTGATTGGATCCAAGCATGGGTCCAGCATCTGCTAAAGGACCAACTGCTTCATGAATCCTTCCAATAGGCAGGTAGGGAACAGATACAAACAAAGTTTTGTCCTGTTGCTAGCTGGAGAGCTGTAATTTCATGGCCTGAAGCATGAAGGGTTTGGTTTCCTTTCAGGATCCTACAGAAACAGAAATGTTTTAAAAGAGCTAAAGCAATTGCCAGGCGGGGAAATGTTTGTGGGTTTAACTTATTTCTGATGTCAAAGGAAGAGCCGCTAGCACGGCAGCATCTTCCTTGGCAGAAGCTGGTTTCTGTTGATCAGAACGTGCCCTTTCAGATAAGTTGTGCAGGCAGAACGATTGTGTTGCCCTAGCTCTATTGGTGTCCTATGAACAACCACATCTGAGCAAAATTAGTTCCTAAACTACCTCTGGTTCAGGTTTTTAACAGTTCTTAATAAATAGGTTTTGCTCGATGGTTGTTTGTGATAGTTAGGGTATAGTGAGTCTTATTGTATTGGGCTTCTGAACTCTTTGGCCCTAGAACATTAATCAAGTGCTCAGTATTAAAGGATCACATTACATGCTGCTCTGAAATTCAGTCCCCAGCTGGCCAGCACAGGGAGCTAAAGTCAGACTGCATCTCTTGCATCAGTGTTTTAAGAATGGTACCATAGAGTTAAGTTTACTGTAGATGCTTTATTTTTAATACAAAAAAATGACTTCTTAGAGATTTATATAGATCAGGAAATGATGGCAGATTAAGTACCTGGACTAGAATGTAGGACAAACATACCATAATGCTCTTGTTCAGTCAGTAATTTTAGTAAGTGTGCTTTCCAACTAGTACATTATCCTAAGGTGTCCTGTCCTGCCGTGTTCTCGTAGCTCATAACATGCAGAGTGCAGTTCATCTCTGTCAAATACGAAGGCTGTACGCTGACGGGTCCGGGAGGGTCACGCTGCCGCGCAGCAGAGGTTGCTCCGGTGAGCGGCACTCCTCTCTGACAAGGGCGAGCGTGCTTCAAAGGGCTTTGAGGATGATAAATTGATGACTTCGCCAATACCAGCCTTGACCCCTTAGCGATGAAAGGACTAAGCGTTTTCCTGTGGTTTTCTGCAGCATTATAGCTGTGACCTCTCTGGAAGGGGGAAGAACAGGCCTGAAATATTTGGGGGGGGGTCTAACCTTTTTCACAGGCACTTCTGTGCCTGAACAGGGGAAGGAGCAGCCGTCAACCTGCGAACCTGAACGGGGGGAGAAGAGCTCCTTTCACTTGTCCCTGCCTAATGGACTTGATGAGGATTCCTGGGGCAGAGAGAAGTACTGGAGTGAGGAGGAGGAGGGAGAAATGCATTAATCTTCCCACTTCAGAAAGGAACAGTTGGAAAGGTTCAAGGGCAAATGATTTTCTACATGGCCTTTGCTCCAACACCTGGGGTGTGCTGAACAAGCAGTGTAAAATGTTGCATCAAGATGCTCTTGGTGCTGAAGACCCTAGGAGGCATTTTGAGATCTGCCATTTTCACTTTTTAACTGTGTCATTGCAGGCATAATCCAGATTTTTTGCTCTTTATTATTTTAACAAGAATAGTGCTAATAAACTACCCTCTTGTTAGCTTTTGCCTGAGAAATGCACATAAAACTATGGCAAAGATTAAAATTTAAAGCCTGGAAAAATTCACTCCACAGAGGTCACTCGTAAAAGACCTTATGAAAATAGTATTCAGATACCAGAGATTTTTTTTAATCAAAACTGAAATGCCTTTGCAGGTTCTCTGCCCAGGAGGTAACTTTTAATTTTTACTAATAATCATTTACATCAGATGATGAAAAATGTGGTTCCGCGCTCCATTGCATCTCATTTGTTTCCTAACTACGAACAAAAATAAATTAACAAAAATCTCCATGTGCCTGTTTTTCCTAGCAGAAAAAATGCTGGCCTTATGCTTTAAAAAGGAAAAAGCCTCTGATTGACTTAACCTAAGTGCCCAGTGTTTGCGGTGGCTACTTTCCAATGCTGAGCGTGAAGATGATTCGGCCCAGGAAGCGGTCGCTGTTAACATCGTTGATAATACCTTTCCCATTCAGACTGCACTGAATAGGAACCAAATAATTCTTCTTCACATCTGTAAAGTGCATAGCCACCAGTGGGGATGTATAGTTGACCTGAAAAGAAGGGAGATTTAAGTGTAATTTTTGAGGGAGCCGAAAAGCAGGCAGTGCTTTCCTGTTCAGTAAAAACCATTAGTAATTGGTTCGCGGTTCCCAGGCGTCTGAGTGCGTTTGCCTGATGTCCATCCTGGTGCCTCAGGATGCTGAAGCTGAGTCTTTCTGTGCCTGTGCCTCAGGGGGATGGGATCACATCAGAGTTTTGCACTGCACGGTGCCACTTGGGTTGATTAGCCAGGACAAGTAAGGCTGGATAATGGGACTCTCAAACACTTTCTGCTGTTTTAAAAAGTGACCTATGACTTGTTCCTCGGATCTTTGCGCTCAAAGGACGTGCAGACCTGGCATCTAGGGCTGTTCCTCGTCCTCAGCCAGCAGCAGTATGACAATAGGAGTCTAGTGCCAGCCTCATCTTCCATTTCAGCTTTTGTTGTGAAGGTGCGTTACCTCCTGTCCTGGTTTCAGCTGGGATAGAGTTAATTTTCTTTCTAGCAGCTGGTATAGTGTTATGGTTTGGGTTTGGTATGAGAAGAATGTTGATAACACACTGATGTTTTCAGTTGTTGCTAAGTAGTGTTTACACAAGGTTGAGGATTTTTCAGCTTCTCATGCCCAGCCAGCAAGAAGGCTGGAGGGGCACAAGAAGTTGGGAGGGGACACAGCCAGGACAGCTGACCCCAACTGGCCAACAGGGCATTCCATACCATGTGACACCATGTCCAGTATATAAACTGGGGGGAGTTGGCCTGGGGCGATCGCTGCTTGGGAACTAACTGAGCATTGGTCAGCGAGTGGTGAGCAATTGCATTGTGCATCACTTGTTTTGTATAGTCCAATCCTTTTATTATTACTATTATTATTATTATTTTCTTCCTTTCTGTCCTATTAAACTGTCTTTATCTCAACCCATGAGTTTTACTTTTTTTTCCGATTCTGTCCCCCATCCCACTGGGTGGGGTGGAAGTGAGTGAGCGGCTGCGTGGTGCTTAGTTGGTGGCTGGGGTTAAACTACGACACCTAACGCCGTACAGCCCAGCCCAGCCCAAAGCAGTGCTGGCCAGCATGTTCAGAAGTAGCTACTGCTGTTGGACTGCTCCGTTTTGAACTACCCAGCCTGAAGTGGTTTTGTCATAGCTTTGATGGAAGCTCCATCCTTTTTTGTCTTGTGTCACCTAACCCCTGACTTCCCTAACGCCCTGGGAAAATGCTGGTGTTGAGACCTTCTCTGGGAGTTAGCAAAGCCAGTCTTAGTCTCCAGATCATAAATGTAATCATTCCCATTGCTGGCAAGGGGGAACCGGAGTCCCCAGGGATTTCCCGCAGTTTGTCAGAGACAGAAATAGAGTGCTGTAATCCCAGTGCCCATGGCCTCCCTCCTGCCTGCATCTGCCCAAAATAGCCAGAAAGCACATCTGTACTCTGTGCAGCAGCTCCTGCCCTCTCCTTCCCAAGGAGACATAACAAAGATGCCAGAGTCCTTACTTACGTGAGTGATCTTGCCGTAGTAGGGATAATACATGAGATCAAACGTCCCATTTCCAGGGTAGAAGTCCACTGATCTGAGATTGCTCTCATTGCCTTTCTGTGATTAGAAAAAAAAAAAAAAAGGTACACACAGAGCACATGGGACACAAAATACAGCTCCCTTCAGAGTAAGCTGAAGGAGCTTTAATACAGACATCTCTTGCAAATCCACATCAGGGCTCAGCTGTGCCTGCGGGCCTGCATGCAGCGTGTTTGCTGTGAGAGCCAGCTGCCGCTGCAGCGAGCCAAAGCACAACAGTGCCACGAAGGCACAGGTGAGGGTTACAGAATTTGCTGCCTGTCGATCCCTCCCTGCGCTTGCCTTCTGCTTTATTGCTCTCTAAAGGTACGATCCAGCTGCTGCCTGGGCAACAGGAGTCATTCCTTCACCCTATTGCTGTTGCCTTGCAGGGTGCTGCCCAGGACCGAGGGTCCCGCGGAGCAGGTGGGGATGGATGTGAGCAGCTCCTGCCTCTTCCCCCCCCCAGCTCCAGGGTCCCGCTGGCACCCTGGCACCCAGTCCTGCAGGGTGAGGCTGGCAGGAGCCGGCAGCGCTCGGAGGGTGAGAGCCAGGGTGAGAAGCAGGAGACCGGTGGCCTCTCTCATTCTGAGCAGACCGGCACCCGCTTGCACCCAGAGGCGTTGGCAGCGCTGGGTTCTGTGAGTGGTTGGGGCTAAAACGAGGACAGATATTGGTGGGGTCCATCAGAGGAAGACATTTGACCTTCTACACACCACGCTGCCGAGCATGAATGAAAGCAGTACCTGCACTTTGCAGCCCACGCTCACGGGAACCCCAGCACCAGGGCGGTAGCCTATGATCTGCAAAAAACAAAAGACATCCATGCTTATATGAAATGCAGTGCCAAGTGTGTGCTGCCTCCTTTCGCCAGGGCTTGAGCTCTTCTTCGTGCCAGTCACGTTGCTCAGGACAGGAGTTATGTGCTCCGAGAAGCAGATCCCATTATAAAGAGACTGGGGTCTGAGGTGTAGCCCTAAAGCTCAATTCATCCCACACAGGGGCCCGGCACAAGACCCTCCAAGCACTCAGGTCTCAACAAATCAAATCGAGCAAGTTTTTTAGCGTTTCTTTTTTATGTTTTCTAGTGGGTATGAGCCAGCAGGTTTTGGGATTCTAGTTCCCTTTTTCCCTGGGCCTGCGAAGTGGAGGAATTTCAGTCCCTGCATGGTCTTTACTCTATCACACTGGATTACACTGAAGGAAGGAATTAGGACGATCGGCTTTCTCCATACCCGGTTCATCTTCAGCAGGATGCAGGGCTGGCCTTTAGAGTAGCCAAACGTCGGGTCCTCAATGCCAGAGCAGTTCTGCAGCAGTGAACGCTTGAACTGGCAGGCCTTCTTCTCCTCGCTTTCATTGCCCCCTTGGATGAAGTACTGTCCTGAAATGCACTCAATATTCTTCTCCTCTTGAACTTTGTCATCATAAGCTGGTGGGAACCAAGAGACTCGTTAACGCTTCTTGAGACCTGCGCAGACCCAGGCTCTCACAGTACATCAGCATGTCAAGGGAGTTAGCAAGTCCCACGTGGAAAGGCAAAGCTCCCTCCCACAGGAGCTCCCATGACCACCTTACAAGCCTCCCTTTCTAGATGGGCTTCATGAGATGCCAAGAGCTGATCTGCACCCCAGGAGGAGACCCCTGCACTGTGTGCATGTGCTCGTGGATGCAAACAACTTGCCAACACGACTCCTGGGGTGCCTAAGAGCTTACCTGCTAGGAAGTGGTGCATGCTGTCCACGTAGGGTTGCCACGTGCTGGGCTGAGAGACGTTGAAGGCAATGGTGAACCCGTTCAAGTATGGTCTGATCATTACTCCTGGAGAAGGAGACGGACCCTGTTAGAGCAGGCACGGGTGGACTGGCCACAAGATTGGGGGGCGTGTTGCAGGGGCTGGTTGCATTGCAACTAGGCTTGGGGCTGGGGACAGGCATGAGAGCAGCTGCACCAGCTCACAAATAAACTCTTTCCTCGACCCGCTGATCCCTCACCTCTATTTCACACCCAGAGAACACCATGCACGTCAAAATATCCCAGGAAACAAGGGAGACCTGGAGGGTCTCAGCAGTGCTGCAGGGAAGAGATGGGCTTGGGGGTGCACCCAGAGCCTGAGGGGTTCCCCATGCTCCCAGCCAGCTCTGGGCAGGGAGCGGGGTGACCGGGCCTCGTGTTCCCCACCGACACAAAAACACAGGGAAAATGCTGCTTCTGTCATAGGGAAAAGACGTTTTGAACATTATCTTGCTAGGACTCTCCCAAATAATAATGCATAAAAGCTATTCTTGATTTGCATTTTATTTTGAATTCATGGGGTATAAAAGAGCAGCAACTGAAATGAATGGGCATCACCTACAAAATGCCTAAACTTCCTCATTTATCTTGAGAATAATTAGCCTGATAATTAGCATAATTAGAATAACAATTAGTATAATTAGCATGAATGCTTCACACGGGGCTATTTAAGATGCCCGAGCCTCTGCAGAGAACCTGCAGCTCTATCAGTGCCCTGAGGTAAGTGACACCACCTCCAGTGGTATGGAGGGCTGGTTGAGCGTACAGCCCCAGCAGGGCTTTGCCAGAGGGCCCTGCCACACCATTTTGGTAGCACTTTGCTGGGCCAGTGCTAGCAGAGGTGCCCGAGGCTGGGCTGGCGGGGGTACGTACCCGGCGGAGACACACGGTCCCGGTACGTGGGTGTGTAGGGGCTCAGCGTGAGCAGCATCACGTACATGCAAAAGGCAAACATTCCCGCCAGGCACGTGTAGAAAATGAGGTAAAACAGTAAGATCAAGCCTGCAAAAGAGAGAGGGCATGTTGCTGTTAACGCAACCAGAGCACGTCCCATGGGCTGTGTCCTGCAGGGATGCACAGCCGTGCTCAGCATACGGCGTCCTCTGTGGCTCTGAGTCCGTCGTGGAGGTGGGAGCTCGCAGACCCCCTCCACGCATGGACCTTGGCGTTTTTGGGTGCAGGACTCTCAGCCAGACACAGTCCCTGCCCCAGGCAGCTGCCATTTGTCTCTGAACCCTTTTTGCTGCTTGGTCTTTCCCAGAGCTGGGTCAGGACCAGGTCCATGTCCCCACCTGCCTCGGCTCTCTCCAACAGACAGACCCCACCTCGGATCTTGCCCTTCCCACCCCTTCTTGGCATGGTAACACGCACGGGCCGATGGGGCTGCGGGGCGATGGTCCTGTCCCGATTCCTGTCACCGGCGCGGCAGGGACCCAAGTGCTGGGACTGAAACGAGCGGCATCGCTCGGGGGCTGCGGCACCGCTGGCTGTTTCATAGCCCTGACGTCCAGGGAATAGGTTTGTTTTTCTTCTGGACCAGGCTGATGGCTAAGGATGTCTCAAGAGGCCACGGCCTATGAATAAAACTCAGCGGCTCAGAAAGCAAAGTGAAGCCCTAACCCAAACATTTCCCAGGAGAAACGTGCCGGCAGCTCGGAGGGAGCCCTGGGAACGCAGATGTGCGCTCCTGCCGGGGCCGCGGTGCTGGGAACCGCTGCGGGGCTGTGTCCCCCTGCGGGCCTAGCCGGGGAGAATGGGACCATCACCATCACTGGTGGCACAGCAGGGACAACATCCAGCCCTGCCACAAAGATGCTGGGACGGTGCCTCTGCAGCAGCCTGGCGGGGCCGGAGCTGCCGCTGGGATACCGAGCCAACGCGTGTTGGGATGTGGTGCTGATACCGTTCCCGTTCTTGTTTCCTGCAATGCAGCAGGAAGGGTTGTCACCGGCAGAGCTGGGGGTGCAGCTTTTCGCAGGGGCTGGGACCTCCAGTGCTGACCCAGTGGCCAGCCGGCTTCCTGCATTTTGGCAATACGAGTCCCCTGAAACCCCCAGTCCCTGGGGAACACCTTCAGGACCAGGGCAGGGGAGCAGCCCCAGGCTGGGCAAACTCTCTCCTCCTCACCCATGAGATGAGAGCAGGAAAACTCAGCTCCATTTACCTCCAAATGCTCTCATTTTAAAAGAAAATTTGATTTTCACAGTAGCTTCAATGCCTCCCTCCTGCCCTCCCCGTACGGGCATGTGAGCACACACGTGTGTGCAGCTGGGGGTATGTGTGTCCATAGGGTAGTGGGGCCGTATAGCACACCCTGATGCTCCCAGGGTGCAGGAGGCCACTGCACCCTCCCTGAGACTGTAAATAAATAACTTCCAGCAATAGCCAGCTGGGGCCACATGCACACCAGCCTGAGCAAGTCCTCTCACAGGGCTTTTCTCAGCAGCTGGCAGAGCCTCCAGAAACCCAAACCTGCATCCCTAAGGACTGTCACCCCTGTACCGCTCCCACACTTCAGTCTGCGACCCTTCCCATCCAGCAAAGGAGCAGCAAAACCGGGCTGCCTCCGTGGCTGGCAAAGGGCACGGGGGAGCAAACGTGCATTTCAAGGCTTGCCCCAGACTCATGCTTGTGGGTTTTCAGACTCCTCTGGTGCTCGTGGGCAGTTTCCTTTGTTTCTCCTGGCTGTCACCACAGGCTTTGCAGGAGACCCAGAGCGCTTGGCAGGGGCACGGGCAGGCTATGGGGCTGGGAACGCTGAGCAGCAGCCCCTGATAATTCGCAGCCTCACACTGGTGTGGATGTGCAGGTGACGCTGGGCTAAGGTTGGGGATTTTCACTCCGCTGTGGGGGGTATGTGCTGTCAGGAGAACAGAGCTGCAAAGGTGGACGGCATCGCGTGTGCTGTGGCACCTTGGTCTCGGACCGAGCCTGCAGCACTGCTCACCCCACAGCCGCGGGCTGCTCTTAACCACCCAGGGCACCTCCATCCTCAGCTGTAATCTTTGAAGGCCACATGGATACGGATAAAATAGGGTGCTCAAAACCCTCACTGGCACATCCCAGCCCACCAGCCTCGATAGCACAAGCGGGCTCTGCTGTGGGCACCACATCACACCCCGGGAAGCTGTGGGACAACGGCGATGACCAGCCCTTCCCACCCCAGAGCCAGGGCACACGCAGGCAGGACGGGATGCTCAGCCCTGCGGCGTGCACCCTCCCCAAAACCCCTGTCCCACAGCTCAGGTGCTCTTTCACCACCAACACTGATCACCCCAAAGCCACTTCCCCACGGGCTCCTGACTTGTACAAGCAGGAGCCGGGTCGCTGGCGGCAACAGGGGTGCGTGGCTGCAGCAGACCGACCTGCAGCCCCTGCACTTCCTTGAGCTCTTAATTTCTTCCCAGTACCTGGTTTGGGCAGCCCAAAATCTTTGCTTTCACATTCTCAGTAAACATTAGCATCCAGACCAAGGGTAACTTTCCCAAGGTTTTCTGCTTGTCCTCCTCACTAGGTCTTTATTGCACTGGTTAGAAACATCGACCCTGAAAACGTGGGACGGAGGTGGTCAGTCCAAGCTATCGAGGGTGTTCGCAGGCAAGTGCATCCATTGTGAAGCAGAAAAGGCAACGATCCCCGAAAGCGGGGCTTGAGCAAGGACCTACCCCAGCTTTTGGCTGTTCTCCCCAGGCATGTTCTCTCCTCTGGGTTCCACAGGAACGTCTTCATCTCCCCAGCCAGGTCTGCCCAGGTTTTGCTCCCCATCTCTGCCTTGGTCTCGTCGTCCCCTCTGTCAGGATCCTGGACCTTCTCCTCATGCTTATTTTCCTGGAAGAGTTACAGGACACAACCCCCACATGCAAGCTGAACATCTCATTGGCCAAAAATAAATGCAAAAGCACTTAATAGCTGGAAATGTTTCAAATTTCCATTTTCCCATCATCACTCTTGAGTTAAAGAGAGGCAGTTTTGGCTGTTCTGACTCAAGATAGCTTAGATCCCAGCATCCATTTTTCCATGACACGTACGTCACTGCCGTCACACCGGGTACTGTCTCTTTGTCCCCGCATTTACAGAAACTCATCTTTTACCACCTACGTGAACATGACCAAAGAAAACCTGTGAGCTGGGAGGGCTGGGGTTGTTCCCACGCCTCTGCAACATCTCTGAGCTCAAGTGCACGTTTTCTGTGCTACCACAGATGACAGCAGGTGGCATTATTTAAGAGGTCATCCAGTTTGTTTTTCTTGGCATGTGAGCAAGTGTTTAGTCTTTGGAGAAATCCCTGTGTTGTTATTTTTTAATTACACTAAGTTCCAGGGAATAGCATCTCCCGGGTGGCAAGAGTTTGCTTTTTGCCTCGGTGGTGAAAACTCACTTGTCTGGAGCTCGGGAACACAAAATCTCTCTGTACCTGCGCCTGGCCAAGAGCTGCTTGAGACAAGACACAGCAGCCGTCCCTAACTCCCCTTCAACCTGGACACGCTCTACATCTCCAAAACCAGGCAGTGAGGTGCGAAAGGGTGAAGACCTCGCTTTGAGCTCAGGGCAAGGCTGGGCCAGGTACCGCTGGGCAGAAGGGCTGATGCTGAGATCTGGATGGGTTCATCGCCTCCCCACGATTTAACGCAAACGCTGCTGCAGGGCTGATCCGCTGCCGGCTGCGTCAGGGCCACGCTCGCCCGCCCTGGCCACGTCTCCCTGAGGTCACCGTGCCCACTGCAAGCGTGGCCCCGCAGCAGCTGCACCAGCATGATCACGCCGTGTCTGTGCTGAGGGCCATGGAAACCCACCGGCCGCGGGCACCTGTTGGAGCCAGAGCCGAAAAGCGAGATATCGGCTCCCCGCGGGTCACCCCAGGGGAGCCGGGAAGCAGCCGAGAGCTTGGCTGACAGTCTGGCTTGGAAACACTTTCAAATAGCAGGGGGGATTAAACTCTGCTCAGACACACAAATACTGCAAAACAGTGAGAATCGGGGGAGAGTACCGACTCCAAAGCCCAAATTTGTGCCTTGGAGAGCCTGAGTCAGACCCAGGGGGGCTGTAAACCGTCACCATCCCACTGATTGCCCCGATCGGACCCAGTTAAGGCCCCGATGGGGCTCTTCTGGGAGCACGCTTGCGTCAGAGCGCTGCTGCCGGCAAAATGCCCACGGCTGCCCGTACAGCAAAGGCAATGCAATGCTTGGCCCAGGTCCCACACCGCGGGCTGGAGCCCTTCCTGAGCCAGCTCCTGCATGGCCACAGCCCTGTACCATGCAAGGCTGATGAAACCAGAGGATTTCAGAGCAGGGAAGCAGCAGCCCCAGCACGAGTCTCTGGCAGGGACATGGGAGAGGAGGTGCGGGAGCTGCCTGCTGCCGGGACACCCGCAGAGGAGCAAGTGATGGAAGAAGAGGAGGAGGATGTGTTCTCCTTCCTCCTGCTCTCCTCCCTGTTAAATAAAAGAGCTACCGGCAGCTGTTTTGGAAACAATTTCTCAGACTGCCAGAGTGGTGGGGACTGCTCAGAGGGACTCTGCACCGATGCTTAGTGCTGCTTTGGGAAAAGCCCTTTGGATATCACACCAGCTGCAGCTCAGAGGCAGTGAGGGCAGCACACGGGCTGTTACGCAGAGCCCTCACCCAGAAGCTGCTGCTGATGCTCAGAGCTGTGGGGGGACATGGGGATGGTCCCCATGGGCTCCCACCTGGGGGACCCCACAGCTGTGCCCTGCAGAAGGCTTTTGCAAGGAGGGAAAAGTTTGCAGCTCTCCTGGCTCCATGCTTCTTATCGAGCACTCGGTGAAGGGTCCCATCCTGCTTGGGTAGGTGAGGCCACGGGGGCTCCGTGGCAGCGTGGGAAAGCTGAGGAGGCCCCAGGCTCTCCCCATGGGCAGGGAGGTCTGTGTGGGGCAGCTGGACAAGATGGGATGACCCCACTGCCAGGTCCCTGGCAGAGGTCCCTGAGCTAGGGAACTAGGTTAGGTCTGGGTTGCAACACTCCCAGGTGTTTTATCTTTGCAGCCCAGGACGAGAGATGGTCTCGGGGCAGTCCCTTGCACCTGGACAAGGGGCAGGAGCTGGGATAGGAGCATGCTGGGGCAGGGAGGGTGTACAGCCACGGTGGGACCTGTCGGGACACTAGACAGCCCCAGGCTGCTGCCTGCCATGGAAGCTGGGGTGACTCCGGGTGGCGAAGCAAAGCTGAGGTTCATCTCTGGTGGGATCACGCTGTGCTGGTGGTTGTGGGTGTCCTGGAGGAGGCCAGGGGCTTTTGCCCATCCTCAGCCCAGACCAGGTCAGCTCTCAATGGCAGTTTCCTCCTGCTGAAAGCCAGGTATGCAGAGGGTGGCCCATGCCCAGGTGTCCCCATCCCTTCTAGCCCCTTCGCTGCCCAGGACCACCAGCCAGACCCCCTGCTGCACCTTCCTCTCTCAGTACAAAGTGCTTACACTTTGCCTAAGGGACAAAGCAGCATTTCCTAAAGCAAAGTAGCTATATTTATCAGCTACGAAGCAGGTCCTAGGCAGCAGCCCCCACCTTGCCTCTCGGAGGGTGGCCAGCAGCCCCCAAAAGACTCACCGCCTTCTGGTGGGGGGTCCCGTGCTGGCCCTCCATGTCCCCAGCGCTGGCGTTTCCATCCATCCCTGGGTGGGAAATGCAGAGAAACACAAGCGTTAGCACGGCAGGAGCCTGGGGCTGAGCCCAGCGGCACCAGCCCCATCGTGGGTGCCACTTCGCCCCGGCTCTCAGGGACGCGCAGGCACAGCCCCCTCCCCAGCACAGCTCCCCAGCCCCCAGAAAGGCTGAGCGAGCGCGGCTGCGCCAAGACCTTTGCCTGTCTGCGGTGAACCACGCTGCTTTCCCTCCCTACTCCGCAGGACTTCAGCGGTCGGGAGTGGATCAAAAAATAACTTGCTTTCCTAAGAGGGGTGAGCTCAACGCAACAGGATCCCATCCCAAGCCCCCCCGGCATCTGGTGCCCTTTGCAGCACCCTCGCAGCATCCTGCCCCGCGCCCAAGTCCCCATCAATGCCAGCCAGCGCCCTAAAAGGGGAAGCCAAGCTCTCTGCCCCAGCAAGACTGTGGAGCTGTTAATAAACATTAGCAAATCTCTAGGGCTCTCGATGGCCGCACGTGTCCGTCAATATGTGCTTGTCAGTCACGGCGGGGCCACGGTTAATGCCTGCAAAACCTCTTTTGCAGTGAAGGGGTAGTGCGAGGGGCAGGTCTATATTTATCCCTTCGAATTGAGACAGCAGCTAGGAGCGCACAGCGTCGGCTTCCCTGACCCAGCTGTATGAGCCGGCCACAGCCACCGAGACAAAATCCAGAGGGACACCTTGCTGTGACAGCCTGCAGACTGGGGCTGGGGAATATCAGATTTTCCCTCCCCCCCAATGAATTATGGGCACAAGATGGTGCATTAGGGGCACGGGGTAGGGGTGCGTGTGTGGGCTTGAGTCCCGCAGCTGTGAGGGGCCGGTGTGGTGGGAGTGCTGGAGGGCAGTGGGGGGACGGGACGCTGGTGTCGGGCCAGCTTCCCCAAAACCCTGCACGTGTGGCAGCGCCTGGAACGGCTCCAGCAGCGTGATGGCAGCGTGCGAGGGCTGCCCGTCCCTGGCTGTGCCCCCGTGCAGCTCTCCAGCAACAGCGGGACTTGTTTTACACCGTCTGTCTCAGCAGGAACTGGGCACCATCCACCAGCTCATTTCCTCAGCCCGTTTCCAGTGGGGCTGGCGACCCTTCCAGTCGCGGGAGAGCCAGGCCCCGTTCAACAGCGGGGAAAGGCTGCCTTGCCGCAGGCTGAGGCTTTGCCCGGACATCTGTCCTGGGCTCCCACAGGGCTACACCGCCCTGTCCAAGCAGGCAAAGCACCATTTCTCCCTTTCCTCTCCTGAGCCTGGCTGAAAGCCGCTCACCGGCTGTGCTAATAAATGGGCGCAGCAGGAAAGAAAGAGGTCTGGCAGCTGCCCCGGTCTGCGTCGAGTTGGCCGGGGCTTGCCGCACGCCTGCTGCCGGGTACACAGGCAGGGCTGGCTCGGTACCGGTGCCTGCCCGCAGCCAGGCGTGCCAGCATTAGGGCATGCAGGCAGCCATGCTCATGGCGGGCTCTTCTTGGCCGCGCTGGGGCCTCGGGGCCGACGGTCAGGACCTGCGATGGGGCGCAGGGATTTAACATGGCCTGGGCCATCGTGGGGCACCAGCAGCTCCCTGGGGGCACACGCGCCCCATCACGGCGGTTGTGCTGCCACACAGACTGGCCCTGGCACGGAGCGGAGGATGAAGCTGAGACCCGTCCCCTCCATCACTGGCACGGAGCGGGGCACAGGCAGTGAGCACTGGGCTCCTCTAGTTCATCCAAGGTAAATAACCGCTGTTTTCTCTGGAGGTGATGGGTTCTTTGCTGTTAATTGATCTGGCCATTTGTAGCTTGTCTCTTGCACCGCTGACGGTGTATGCTTTCTCTTTTCTCCCTGGAGAAGCTGGTAATTAGGCTCTTATCCAATAAAAGTGTGGGGTTTTTTGAAGCAGAGATAGGATTAGTTTCTTTTAACTTGAGGAAATATGCTTTGGCTTGAAATAACTACATGATTTGCACTTAGCACCTCTCGGCCCGGGGCATTAAAGTGATTTACAAGCAATTATGAAGCCTGGTGGGAAGATGCTTTTATCCCCATTTTACAGACACGACAGGGAAAACTGAGGTTGAGGGCCTGCCCCGGCTCCTTGGCCAGAGATGGGGGGGGGCTTGCAGGGTCTCCTGGGAGCGCTGCCTCCATGGAAAGGGGCATGGGCAGCAACAGGCATCACCACCGGAGCAGAGATCCCAGAGCACCAAGAAGTAAAAAACCGGGCCAGTGGCCACGGTGGGGTGGCTGCCCGGGAGTGCCACCAGCACCGGTCTGAGGCTCAGCACCGCAGGGAGGAGGTTGGGGGGACACACCAGAGAGGTGCCAGGGAGATTTTTGGCAAAGAACGGCCTGGAGCAGCGGGGCTGGCGGCGGGGTGGGAGCAGCTGGGGTGCAAAGGGGCTGGGGAAAGATGGGGAGAGGGCAGGGGACACCCCAAACCAGCGAGGCTGCTGGTGAGTGCGGGGCGGGGGGGCGGTGTCCAACTCCGGGAACCTGCTGGAGATGGGGCCAGACCTCTCCCCCTCCCCTCCCCAAACCCACCCCCCAGGGCACAACCCCTCGGCCGGTTTCCAGCCGAACGGCACCAGCTACGCTCACCCCGGACCCCGTTACGCCGCGGGGAGGGGGGGGTAAGGCAGTCATTTTGGGAAAGAACGGGCACGTATCCAGAGCCCTTTCCCGGTGAGACGCGCAGGGACCGCCGCGGACCCTCCCCCCGGCCGGTTCGGTTCGGTCCGGTCCGGTCCGGCCCCTCGGCTCCCGCCCCAACGCGCAGGCGCGGCGGAGCCGCTGCCGGGGCTCTGTCCGCCGCCGTGGCCCGGCGGGCTGCGGCGGGGAGCGGCGGCGGCGGGAACATGCGGCAGTCCCTGACTCAGCAGCGCCCGGGCGGCGTCCCCCTGCCCGACTCCGTGGGTAAGTGTCGCGGGTGGGGTGGGTGGCGGGGTGAGGGGGAGAGCCGCCGGCCACGGAGAGGATGCGCTACGGGCTGTATGCGCGGGGGGCCGGGGGCTGCGCGGCCATTTTGGGCGGTGGGTCCCCGCCGACCCCCGGG